>NC_090269.1:130144927-130445899 GCF_040414725.1 Anabrus simplex
AAGTACACAGTTCCACTTGGTAGTGGTCTTTTTCAGTTACTAGCATATTTTCTTGGCTTGTAAGAAAGAGAGAGAAAGTTTAAGGTACAATTGTTAAAATCTCTTATTTTATGGTTGTAGCAGTCTTCAATAATACTAATATAATTATAAAATACTTTTAATTTCATAAAATGCATATAGTTATGTAGACTTTGATTTAATGGATTGATTTTTAAAAAAATAGAACATCATTAACAGTTTGTTTGTCAGCTCTAGAAAAGAAGTGGAATGAAATTAAATTGTCTCGCTGAGAAATAATGAAGACTGTGTAAAATAAAAGGGTTTGAAGATAGGCAGATAGAAAAAGAACAATATGCTCACATTTAATCCAAAAGAGATGTAGGAATTGGCATAGATTCAGCTCATGAAACAGCTTCCTTTTCCAACTGAGTGTGAAACTGAAGGTTCACTTTCATGAGAGGCATAAAATAGAATGTTCTCACTTCACCCCAAGTCTGGGTCCATGGCTAAATGGTTAGCGTACTGGCGTTTGGCCAAAGGGGTCCCGGGTTCAATTCCCGGTTGGTTCGGGGATTTTATCCTTAATTGGTTAATTCCAATGGCTCGGGGGCTGAGTGTATGTTATGTCTTCATCAATAGAATCATCCTAGGTAGGGCCCCATTCTCATAGACGCGCAGGTCGCCTACACGGCATCAACTCAGAAGACCTGCACTAGGCCTCTTTGGAGGCCACACACCATTATTATTATTATTATTATTATTATTATTATTATTATTATTATTATTATTATTATTATTATTATTATTATTACTTCACCCCAACATGAAATAAATAATTCTAAATGTGCCATCTCTTATAATAGTTAGATGACTTGTAGATACTAGATATAACTCCCTTCTCTATGAGCTTTGAACTGATATGGGATTTTCTCTAACAAATCGTTGTACCAGAAATTTGAACATCATCAGCATCCTGTTATATCAGCTGATGCAGAAGCACGGTATCCTGTGAATTATCTGGATTATTTAAGCTGGACAATAAATAAAAACATGGCCACATATAATTTTGGTACAGAGAAGGAACAAGCCGTTGAATATTAAGGAAACTTTGGCTTAAGGTGACATTAAACAGGGTCAGTGATCTTTTTTTAATGTTAAAAAAATCAGTAGGCCTATGGCTTAAACCAAATTTTGTTTGGCTTGAAATATTTGTGTCTAACTGAGATTCAAATTTCATATGCAGTATTAGGAATGAAACTTGGTGTATATGTACAGATGAATATAAAATTAGTTTAAATTATGAATATTTGTTGTTTCAGACTTACTTGTTTTGAAACTTTGAAAAATTGCTAGTGCTGGTCTCCCAAAGAGAGATCCTTAGTGCTCACATGGCTTAAAACAGGAGGATCTGATGAAGGCTGTCAAAGTCTTGAGTCTAAACAGAGCTAAAATACTGGTACAATAAAGCATTTTTAAGCAAGACTAAATGCATATGCTCTTCAGAGTTATCAGTGTTAACGTCATAGCCTACTTCTGATTAGAAACATGCACAGAGGACCAATGATCTTTTATGTTTGACTGTTTGACTCCTTAAAGCTAATGTAGTTATTATCACCATACCTGCACTTAAACAGAAGCTCTTCCCTATAACCATTTCTAATATACTTTATAGCTCATTCCATGTTAAGAAAACAGTATTGCTCTTATGACAAGAAGGTTGCCATATCAAACGGCTCTATTCAACGTCATCACGGGAAAAAGGCAGCATATAAATTTGTGAAATTCAGTATTAAGTTCAAGACAAAAAGCAGAAAAAACTAAGCTACAAAATATTTTTATGAACTAAAGGGTTTACAGGGGCTATTGTTGGTTTGTATAGAATCAGAGGTAAACTACAACACATCAAAAACTTCAACATTGAAGTGTAAGGCAAATTGGGGTGAAAATAGACAAATAATTGTTATGGGCTCAAGGGGTGAGGGATGGATTTAATTGCATGTAATAACATTTTTCCAGGCAATGAAAGCTAGAAAATAGACGCAACAAATAAATACTGTAGATGACTCTACAAAAGATCACAGATTAATGTTAAAGAAATAAATCACACACGTAGGCTTATCGCATAACTCTCACTCTAAACAAGACAATCACACACTCATTTAAAGCCTAAAAACACACACACACACGCACGCGCGCGCGCAGCAAATAAATACTGTAGATTACTTTACTACAGAAGTGAGCTGCCGGCGGTTCACAGAGTGAGGGACTACACAAGACTTGTACCAGAGCAACACAAAAAAGGAAAAGGAAAGAAGGCCACGAAGTAATGGCTGTTCCTGCCATTGTGCTTCCTCCCTACAACTGTATTTATGAAAAAAGAAAATGTTATGTAGTTATTTGAATAATTCACAGGCAAAAGTGCCTCATCCTTTTTATCTATCTTTCATAATACATTGCAAAGTACAGTATAATTTCCCTTAATCACGAGGAATTATGGGTGTCTCAGATGGGGTGTGTTCACTCCTTGTAGCTCCATAAGAGCAATACTGTTTTTTCGATGTGGAATGAGCTATAAATACATAGCCACAGTTCTGATTGGCTGACAGAGAACAGTAACGTTGGAGTTACTAAGTGTGCTCTCGTTCGATATCTCTGTTATACCATCTTGCATCTAAGAGGTGCATAATTAGCATAGTGGTTGCTGCAGTAGAATTGTTGTCATTAGTGCCTAGAAACAGAAAGGATTCAGATTCAAGTCCTGACTGCATGCACCATTTTCAGCACAAGTCATTTTTATTATATCAACAAAGGAGAGGCTATTCTCTAATGCTAATTCTTAGGTAAAGACAGAAGGTTCATTGCAATAGTATAATCAGAAAAGAGCTTGATACTTCACACTGCATAGGAGCACTTCATTCACAGCTATGCTATCTTGAATCGATGATTCATTTCCCTCTGCATGGTGGCCATTTCTGTGAAAAACTCATTACTGGTATACTTGTACTAGGGTTCAAATTGAGTACATTTCATTTTATTCTATTTCTGAACTCTCTTGTTCCTAATTCCTTGTATCTCTCCAAGGTAAGTTAGTGCTTACTCCCTCTCTCTTCCTCCTGTTCCATCTTATTGTTTTTATGATTTCTTACCAACTGTTTCACTCAGGAAGTTTTGTGTTTTGTGGTTTTTTTTTTTTTTTTAAAGGGCTAGGATACAAATCTCCCATTCCATAGATCAGCACAGAAACGCTAAAATTCATATGTGAAATTAAGAATCTTTTGTAGCTCTGAAACCATCTAATAACTTTCGATCCTTCCACATGTTCTATATTTGTTAACCCACCCTAATAAATGCACAATCAGTTATGTGCTAAGTATTCATGTATTAGTTTCTAGAAGCTTCCCAACTGTGTAAGCTGATATGAAAATAGACAGGATTAGACCCAAATTAGTCATATGTCACTCTATAAATGTACACTGTGGCATTGGCTCGCAAATAAGATGATAATAATAATAAAAATGATGGAGCTATTGGTACCATGAATCTCAAAGCCTGATTTCATCTAGTTGTTTGTCTCAAGGAACAAGGAAAACCACCCACACTGCCAACCTGTGAGGCCAAAGCCATGGTCTCTTTGTTATTGGATGCTGGTTGCATTTTAGCATTGCATTATTAGCATGGTTAAGTGGCCAATTGTGTGTTGCTTTTGCTTCTTATTGTTATACTAAGGGTGGATTAGAAAGAAAATAAGTAACAGCTTACACATTAAGTGCATGATAACATAACTAGTTCTAATAGGAATCATACACACATCAGTTCAAAAAGAATCTCAATAGTTAGCTACTCATAAAGTGTCAAGCTGGATAAAATTAACATATACCATTGAATCTTTTAGTTTGCCATGTCTTTCTGTGTAAAAACTCTCTATACTTAATGAATGACACATTTTGCTGAGCAGCTATCATCTTCATTGCATGATGATGGTAATAACCTGTATGCTCTTGGCAATTATAATGCTGTAACATCAGTACATCATCTCTTGTATGCTGTCTGCTTGTCTCTGGTGGGGTATGAAAGTCCCCTGTGTAAGTAGATGTTAGTAAAAATGTAAATGATAACCACTGAAATGGCTACACTACCAGGAACAGGCTGATACCACATAAAAGATGATGAACCATCATCACCCACCAATAATGTGAAAATATCTTTGCCCCAGTGAATGTCCAGTTTTGCCATCAGCTATCATCCAATTAATCTGATTCCTACTCAGCAAAAGTCACCAAATCCATCAATTTCTAGCATAAGAATGATGTGATTTACAGAAAGAATCAATTTTGTATGTGTATTTATAATGTTTCATGCTGGAAAAACTTCATTATTTAAATTCTGCACTTATGGAGTGAATTGCTACATAGCCTTTCTTCTCATTCTTTCCGAACCTCAGTGGTGATATGATTATTTTGGATTATTTTCTGTATATACATCCATCTTTCTTGAATTAGAAAATTGAATAAGAAATTTTTATCAATTTCTGGTTTATTTGTTGTGACATCAAATAAATTTTTAGTCATTAGAGAATTGAGTATTTTTGGAAAATCTAATCTACTAAATTGAGGATATGTTTTGTAACTTTTACTTCGGTTTTGGTGACTTGTTGATGTGGGTGGACCATGCACTGGGGTGAAATGTTTGCTACCACCTTCAGGTCATGTGCTGCTTTCAGCCCTTCCCCAATACGAAGACCTTACAGATGAGACTAAGAGGCACAGGAAGAGGATGAAGCGAATGAGAATGAAGGCCACGGACTCTGTACAGCATACTACATGTAAGGTGATGCTAATGCAAACAGTAGGCACAGAACAAATAATGTATACACACTGGCTGCAGAGAAAGTCACAGGGCTATCTTGTGTACATTGTTCCTTATTATCATTGGAGATGGGTGGATCTAGTAGCTTAGTCATAAAGATAGTGGCTACATTGCTAAGGGTTGAAGGTATGATTACTTCTAAATCACAACCCTTTATTAATATCAGATTCCATCCAAGTCCTCCCCTAAGATGCAAACAGTTTTGAAAGCCATAGGGAATGAAAGATGGCTGGGCATGGTGCTGGTTAAATAATCTGGATTTTTCCAATTAATCATATTTCAATGTAAGCTTAACAACATCTTCCAAAAACATTGAATTCATTTCTTAGAAATCAGTTTATTCAGTGGTATCAAGTAAATGTATGCTTATTTGTTAATTTAATTTATTTCATTTGATTTTTCTTAAGTTAAAGTATTGTGTTGGGGCCTGGATAACCCATGTAATCAATTGCATAAAATAGGGTCTTAACTTTAGATATTGACATTTACTTAAACTGAAAATAAAATTACCATATATAATAGAAATAATCTTTGTAGATTATTGAAAAATTATCAGAAAGAAATTGCATAAATTAATAATTTCTGTTATTTATAGGAGGCAGTATTGTGAAGTGGTGATTCAAACTGCAGCAAGTCTATTTCAGTCAGAAGTGAAGATACAGATCATTCAATGTTTCCTCTTCCACAACATACCTCTTACATTACCGTATTGATTTAAATTCCAAGGGTAATAAGGCACTTGCTGAAGGCGGTGTGCACTGTGGAACCTCGTGTACCGAACGAGTTGGCTGTGCAGTTAGAGGCGTACGGCTGTGAGCTTGCATGCGGGAGATAGTGGCTTCGAATCCCACTGTCGGCAGCCCTGAAGTTGGTTTTCCGTGGTTTCCCATTTTCACACCAGGCAAATGCTGGGGCTGTACCTTAATGAAAGCCATGGCCGCTTCCTTCCAACTCCTAGGCCTTTCTTATCCCATCATCGCCATAAGACCTATCTGTGTCGGAGTGACGTAAAGCCACCGGGGGGAAAAAACCCTTGTGTATGAGGGGGGGGATACTTAAGGGACCCAAACACTTGGGAGCTGGCTACAGTTTTTTTATTTTCTGGTTTTTAGTGCCTTTTCTTCCAGATGTCAGGTGGTAGGCTTGTCCTTCTGAAGTTGATATGGGTTGTTTTTGCGGTAGTTTTGACCTTCTTCCTGGATGTGTTGGCTATTCTGGTTCTGAAGTAAACTTCTCTGTTGTGTAGTTTCTTTTGTTCCTCTTTCAATGACATTTCATGTAGTATTTGTTATAAGTAAGGCAACATTAGTGAAACAAGTAGGGCAGCTAAAAGACGTAAAAGGTGATTGCAGGGTTCAGAAATCAACAGGTCCAACAAGAAAATAACTAATTGTTTAGTGCCTTCTAAAAGCAATGTTTATGTACCCAATGAAGATGATTGTGGATTCACATCCTTGAAATCAAACCGCAAGGGAAATAAATAATCATCAAAAATGAAATCACCAGATTATCAAAACACTCAAAATCTAACTCAATTCTATGGAAACAACCTCGTTTGTGATGGTAATGATAGTGGTAACAGGAGCCTCCATGACTCAGGCGGCAGTGTACCGGCCTCTTGCCTCTGGATTCCATGGTTTAAATCCTGGTCACTCCATGTGAGATTTGTGCTGGGCAAGGTAGAGGCGGTGCAGGGTTTTCTCCGGGTACTCCGATTTCTCTGTCATCTTTCATTCCAGCAACACTCCCCAATATAATTTCTTTTCATTTGTCAGTCATTAATCATTGCCCCAGATGAGTGTGACAGGCTTCGTCAGCTGGCACAATTCCTATCGTCGCCACTAGATGGGGCTTCATTCTTTCCATTCCTGACCCGGTTGAATGACTGGAAACAGGCTGTGGATTTTCAGTGATAGTGGTAACAGCACCCTTTTCACTAGCAATAATTTTTTCCTTTATTTAATAAGTGTATGGGGGCCTTTTATTTATTTTGGCAGAGGCCCAGATATTATAGATGCAGCATGACTGAAACCCTGGAAAGTTGAAATACAATATTTTGGTTCAAAGTGAAATATGAATATGCCTGCTCTTTCTGAAGATGACAGTACAGATAAGCACTCTTGAGTATCATTCTTATCTTTATTGATACATATAAGTTAGGACTGCAAGCAGTGTAAAACTTGTATTCATTGACCTAAACATTTGCCACCTTGCAAGATCCATTGGATTCAAAAGAAAGTTTATTAGTGCGGCTGACAAAGGCAAGAAGCTATGACAGTATTGATGGATCAGGGCAGTGTACGAGGGGGTAAAAAAAATAAAAAAATTAAAGCTGTAACATTTTTTGTAGTCATCTTTAGAAATGGCTGACAGCCCCTTCCTCATTTTCTTCTTGACCTCTTCAATGTTGTCAAATTGGTGACCTTTCATGCCCCTTTTCATGCACGGAAATAAGAAAAAGTCGCATGGAGCCAGGTGAGATGAGTAAGGTGCGTGGGGCAGCAGAACCATGCCATTTTTAGCCAAAAACTGTCTAACAGAGATGGCTGTGTGTGCAGATGTGTTGTCATGGTGGAAGAACCGGTTTCCTGTCTGCCCCAAATTGGGTCTTTTTTTACGAACACTGTTGCACAATCTTCTAAAAACTTCCAAATTTCACAGCTGCACATTGTTCACTTAAACTTGCCATCATAGAAAACGAAACAAGAACAAAACAGTGCTAGCAAAAACAATAACTGCACATCAACAGAACAAGCTAGGTCGACAACACAGGTGGCACTGAACTGGCAATGAGTTGCTCTATACACGCCTAGTGGCAGAAATGCATACTACACAAGCTTCATCCACGGCAATGTTATTCTGGTTATTTTTGGGTACCCCTTCGTATGTATGTATGTATGTATGTATGCATGTATGTATGTATGTATGTATGTATGTATGTATGTATGTATGTATGTATGTATGTATGTCCAACCCTTGTCCCATTTCTTTATGGGATTGAGTATGATGTTAGATGAATCTTCGAAAGCGAGTTTTTACAACCAGATGCCCTTCCTGGCGTCAACCTCATCAGAGTGGTTCATGATATGAAGTGAATGATGTGATATATGATAGGAAGGGAGAGGGTGAAACCCGATGCTGGTACATAGTCTACTTCTGTCGAATAGCCCCAAGGAGTCTGCTCAAGGCTTTACATCACTATCCGACGAATTAATTACCTCAAATCACCATGTGTGGATCAGAACAATATATGATGATTCAAAGTGGATTATATCCAAGTTGTTTACTCACAGAGGTTTAGTTAAGCAAAATAATTAGGTTTTATTTCTATATATTAAGGTTCGTTCCTAATGACTTGAATAAACAACGTTTTGACAAAGCACAGAGTTATAAGTTTTCTTAATTATTACTAAATTACAATTTGAATTACCGGTAATGTGCTGCATTCTGAAGAATCACTTCTCACTATTACAATAACATCAAAGTACTGTATATAATCAGTAGTAAAAATCTCGGTACCTCTGGCTATTATCTCAAATAATGGGAAAATTGTGGATTTGATTTCTATATCAGCTGCCCAGAAAAGTCTTTCATGTTATCCTAGTGATAAAAACTAGATGCCTTTTGAAGATATCTAAGGCCTCCCTTGCATGGCAATTAATGAGGGTGGGGATCAAAGCAGAGTAACTTCTTCTGTAGCTTTATTTATAAATACTAAGTACTTCTATGTATTATAGTATAATGGGAGATAGCAGAGAATCCATTTTATTGCCACAGCTTCAAAATGTAACTGTTTCACATTCTAATAATAAGCTGATTTTCAAGATAAAATAAAGGAGAAAGAATTGAACTTGGAGAAACTAAACACCCTTTTTGTAACATGACCAGCATCATGATGAATATATATCGGAGAGATTATCCAGGCTTGTCTGGCATGGTCCAGTTGGGTTTTATTGGAAACTCTTCTTGGCATTTTCAATGGTCTGCTGTCTTGAAAGTTCAGTAGTGAATTGGAATATGGCCTGTAAGAGTGAAAAATTTCTTCTGTATTTGCCCTTCTTGTAATTTTCTGTTATGTCACAGTTTTAATCTGTTAAGATTAAATCCATTCTTAGTTAATATAACCATTAAGTTTTTCAGCTTGTTGGAACATGAATTATGTACCTGTAACATTGTTACATACCTGTAAAAGAAAGCATTAATAAAATATTATTCCAAAATTTATGAAAACACTGTAACATACCTGTAAAAGAAAATATTGGAAATAGAATATTAATAGTTCTTTTTTACAGGTATGTTATAATGATTTCATCAATTTTGTAATTCTTTTTCAACAGATTGAACTTAATGGTTGTATTAGAAATGTTAATGTACAGTAGAACCTTGATAAGCTGAACTTCTAGTTGGTACTCAATTTTTTGATACTTTATATCAAAATAAAAGAAAGCATTAATAAAATATTATTCCAAAATTTATGAAAACACTGTAACATACCTGTAAAAGAAAATATTGGAAATAGAATATTAATAGTTCTTTTTTACAGGTATGTTATAATGATTTCATCAATTTTGTAATTCTTTTTCAACAGATTGAACTTAATGGTTGTATTAGAAATGTTAATGTACAGTAGAACCTTGATAAGCTGAACTTCTAGTTGGTACTCAATTTTTTGATACTTTATATCAAAATAATGTTTTACTTCCTAAATGAACTTTAATTAATGAACTTCAGTTATTGTACTTTACAAATTTCTTTAACTCAAATTTTTCAGTATCTTGGAGCTTAAGTTATGTTCCCAGTTACTACATTTATTTTGTTCTTCAAATACAGTGCGTAGTTTTATACAAAGCAATATTATGTATGGCTTAATAATGTCAGTGAAATTCAGTTAGTGTAGCTTACGGTAGTTCTTCCTTGTCAGTCACATTGACAGGACTTGGTCTCCCGCCCCCCCACCACACATACACAGAGTTGTTCGAGTGACAGTTTCTTTCATTCACAACTGTTGTCCATCATATTGATAAGTAGTGTGAGATAAATCTACAGAACCAGTTCTTTCAAAGATGGATGAACAAAAGGGAAAATTAATCATGTTGTGACTGTGTGGTAAAGTGAATTTTATGTTTGAAGTAGAGACATTAATTAAAAGTAAGAAGATACAATGTTCAAAATAGCATTCTGTTGATGTGTGTAAAAGGCAAGAACAAGCTTTTGAAGGCAGTTAATGAATCTGGTGTCTGCTGCAGTGAAAAAGACTAATCATAAAGCTATCCATCCACAGCTGGAGCTCATCAAGGTACAGTGATAGCAGAATGTCCAGAATAAAAATATTCCTGTATCTACAGATATTCAGAAGCAATCCAAAAAATTTGCTAGAGAGGAAGAATTACATTTTCTGAAATTGCATGCAAGAAGTATAGAAAACATGTTCTTCCTGATCTATTAGGAGGCTACACCAGAAGACATCTTCAATATGGACGAAATGGACTCTTTTTTTAAATGGTTGCTGGTTAAAACCCTGGTTATTAAAGTTAATAAGTGCCGAGGTGGAGAAAAGGTAAAGAATTACAGTAATGGTAGCAGCAAACATGACAGGTGCTGGTAGTAAAATACATGCTGAATAAGCTAAATCAAATTATTAGGTGTTGAATACTTGTTTATTTTATATGAAGACAACAAAAGATCTTGGAGAGAGAAATAAATCTGCAGGTGACTGCAAGGATCCAGATTACCAGACTATGTGTTATAGCTGATACAATGTACAGTGGTTGGTGTTTCAGATAAGGTAATCTGGAAGTCCCAATGCTAGGTGGGAGCTAGTAATAGACATGATGATGAAGAAACAAGCTTAAAGAGTCCTTTATCATAACTAAGATCATGTTGCTGAGGACATTGATGGGAGACCTAGTTCCATTAGTATCTTGTGGACAAAGTCAGTTATGCCACCCCTGGCTCCAAAGAGAAAGCTGTTTTCCATTTCTGTTTTTTAATCCTGTATTCCAAAAATTGCTACCACAGTCAACCAGGAAAATACAAAAGTCTAACTTTTCTCTTTTTTCTTGAGTACTGACCTGCTCACCTTTGTCTACAATCTAAAACCAGTAAAACTTGTCTACCTGCCTTCTACATCACATCAGAACTACAGCCCATGGACCGAGCTGTGATAAGAAATTTAAAACATTAATATTGGAAAGAAGCTTTCACCAGGATCATTATGGGTATTGAAATGGGTAAATTTGTGATTAATATGAATCTTCTAAATCTGATCCATATTCTGAAAATGTGTTTGGAAGATATTTAGCCTGAAACCATAGAATGGGGTCTCACAGTCTGTCTTTGTTTCATGTATACTATCTGAAGATGACCCATAAAGTATTGAAACCTGTGCTAGTCCTACTAGTTTCTGTGAGTGTAAATTCCATTCAGTTGTAAGTGGCTTGTATCAACGTTGCTGTGAACAAGTGGACATATCAAAATTTATTCTTTTAAAGAATTGTATTTCTTTCTTAAAGTAATACCATAAAGTCAGAAGAAAACAAGAGTCGACCAAGGGAGGTCGGATAGGAAAGATAAAAGTGAGGAGCTTGCCATAAGTAAGTGGAAGAAATATCGGACCCTGTGGTCACCAACCCTTGTGTGCCCCTGGGTCCTCTTTTAATTGCCTCTTACGACCTGGCAGGAGGTACCGTGTGTATATTCTTCCACTGCTCAACCCACAGGGGTAATGTGCATTGCTGTTGAACACTCCTCAGATGATGACAACCTAAATGTAGTAACGCATTGTGAAGATCGAGAAGGTGAAGACTGCCATTGTGCAGCCATTATCCTATCAGGCATTGCAGGCTTTGAAAGTTCTAGGGATTTACATTCATACACAGTCACTGGTGAGTGTAGTTGAGAAATTTTGGGGTAAGATCAAATACAAGAAATGTAACAGAAGAAGATAAGACATTTTCAAGCAACGACAAGGTAATAACAGTGGTAGTATCAGTAGAGCCCCAGTAGTTCAAGGTTCCATGTAATTCAGGCCAGTCTTACGAAAATTAAACTTCAACAAAATACAGTAGAACCCCGACTGTGCCTTTCTCACAAGTGGGTTTTATATTTACAATAGAACCTTGCACCCACTCCACTGCTACAGACTGTCAGATATATTTACGCTGATTTTTGTGGAGTCCATGTGCTTGCTTCTTTGTTCATCCCTCCATGACTTGGGTGTGATTTCCTGTCAGAAAAATAACCTCCACCGAGCGACAGGTGTCGCTAAAAATAAATTTGAGGCCGGCTGACTGTTATTACAATCAGTAGTGTGTGTACCTGTACTTTACTAGGAACCTTGAACAATGTTTCAATTGTTGAAATGGTGAGTGACTCTGCTGAAGACAGTGGTGGCAAAGAAGTGCCTGAAGAGACTCCACCAACCAAGGGTTTGGCAGTACTAGACACAGCAACTGATACTGTGCTCTTATGCTTCTTAGAAGATGACATGACACTGCCGCTCAAAAACAAGGTTCTATTTTAAAACAAAAGATTCTGGACAATTTCTTTAAAATTTAAATTTGTATTTCTTTTAAATTTGATACTGTTAGCCCATATCTAACACAGGTGTGTACCATATTCGTACCTGCCAACTTTTAAAAATCAAAAATAGGAAGATTTTTTAAAATTCTTGGATTTCATCATGTACATAGGGTACATTGCGCCACAATCTCGATGAAAAAAGGACAAGATAAAAGGCCTACATATTTACTGTTACAGTGCGACTTCACCATTAAATTTAAAATCTTAAACTAAGAAAACATAAAAAATGGTTACAAGAAATTTTTCAAGGTTTTAAACTTCATTATTGGTTCTGTATTGAATTAAGATTACATATAAAATAAAATAAAATACAAAGTTTATTCCACCTACTCAATACTATACAGTAATTGCAATGTTTATAAATACAATAAAATATATTAACAAGGTACTAGTTTCGACCCTATATGGGTCATCATCAGCCTAACTAAGATATTTATGGATATGTCGAAGTGCTAAGACACAATTACATTGTGAATATGAGATTTAAAAGAATGAACTGTGTATGTGATGCGATGATGTACATATAAGATGGTGGAATGATGAGCTGTTATAGATGAAATAATGTTGTGCTTTTTTTTATTTGTCACTGATAAGCACAACATTATTTCACCTATAACAGCTCATCATTCCACCATCTTATATGTACATCATCGCATCACATACACAGTTCATTCTTTTAAATCCCATTTCCACATTGTAATTCTGTCTTAGGACTTCGGCATATCCATAAGTATCTTAGTTAGGCTGATGATGACCCATATAGGGTCGAAACTAGTACCTTGTTAATATATTGTAATGTATTTATAAACATTGCAATTACTGTATAGTATTGAGTAGGTGGAATAAACTTTGTATTTTATTTTATATACAAGAAATTTTACCTAAACATTCTCATTTATGACATACATCTATGAATAATATTTATACAGTATCACACCGACATACGGAATAAAATACATAAGTTTCCTTTATTAGACTGTAAAATGAATGGAAATTCAATTTTATAGGTATTTCTGAACAGTTGGAGATAACGTTTATGATTTATGGCCATAACGTGAAGAGAAAATGTCACTGACACAACTCCCTGAAATACATTCAAGTCAATAAAATTATGAAGTAAGAATGAACATTAATGCACTGAAATACACAAAAGTACCACATACAAAACACATCAATATGTCTCGTACATTATTACAACTTCGACAGGGGGAAAAACACAGAACTGCAAGGAAAAACGTTTGGCCTACACCTCCAACGAAACTACACACAGAACGATGTTAAACAGCGGAGTCGGTCATCTCTCTTGCTTGTAGAATGATTGCTGTCCCGAACTCCCAGCTGTAGGGCAAACGCGCTGCTGCAGTGAGAGGGAAACACGATACACGCCGGCGGACGGGCTATACACTCACCAAATAAAGCATCAAATAAATACGCTTGAAAATTAGGTTGTGTAAATTGCACAAGCATATAAGAATTTATCCTAGGCAAAGAGTATTGACTGTACTGGAGGTTATATTGTTCAAAAATAGGAAGAAGTAAAATTAAATCAGAAAACCGGAAGACTAGTTAAAAAACAGAAAGTTTCCAGGTAAATCAGAAGGGTTGGCAGGTATGCAATTGTTTAACCATTTTGTAATTATTAAACATTTATTCATGAATCTTTCTTTTCTTACAATTTGTTTTACGTTGTACCAACACAGATAGGTCTTATGGCGATGAGGGGATAGAAATAGGCTAGGAGTGGGAAAGAAGCGACCGTGGCCTTAATTAAAATGGGAAACCATGGAAAACCCACCATAGTGAGTTCGAAGCCACTATCTCCCAAATGTGATATTCATGTATTACCCTTTGATTTGGTCCTATTTCTATGTAATCAGAGTTTTTGTAATTTGAGGTGGTGCCAGTCCCAATTAACTCAAATTACCAGAGCCCTATTGTACCCCAATCCAGGACCCCAATCCAAGAGGATTTACCAACTCCTCTGGCATGCATATCAACATGCCATACTCCACTCTCTTCACTGTGAAGCCGTCCGGCTCCATGACTAAGTAGTTAGCATGCTGGCATTTGATCACAGGAGTCCTGGGTTTGATTCCCGGCTGGGTTGGAGATTTTAACCTTAAATGGTTACTTCCCTTGGCTCGGAGGCTGGATGTTTGTGCTGTCCCCAACATCCCTGCAACTCACACACCACACAGAACACTATCCTCCACCACAATAACACATGGCTGATGCCACCCACCCTCATTTGAGGGTCTTCCTTACTAGGGCTGAACCCGGCTAGAAATAGCTACACAAAATTATTATACTGGAAGCCAAAAACTAACAAACCAATATGACTACTATATTCTTAGATAAACAGAAAGTCTTTCACAACATTGGTCATGCTTATTTAAAAGAGACACTAAAGGCAATACCAATATCAACCAAACTTGCAAATTTAATCATGAATCTGCAAACAAGAAATATCATACAAATTGAGACACAGGGAAGCAAAACAAGACCTCTCTTGATAACTAGGGGAGTTATGCAAGGTTCTCCTTTGTTGCCGACCCTGTTTAATCTCACCATCAATCATATTCTGGAGATGACCTGAGTGAAACATTGATATCTGCCCAACATGGCTTTCAGTTGAGTCCAGATCATGAATCCCTAACAGTATTAAATTTTTCCGATGATGAAGTTATTATTGGAAAAGATTCTGAGTCAGTTTTATTACTTGTTCATGCTGCCATACATCACTTACAAGAAATTGGACTAACCTCAATATTGGAAAATGTAAAGGAACATGTATCAAACATGGTCACCTACAAGAAGAACAACTGTTCAGGAGATGAAAGATGGCTGAAGGGAAAAATATTTTGGTGTCAGTTTCTCAAGTTAAATTACTTTCTGTTTGTCAAGGTCCTAAATAAGCTAAAAAAATCCACCTTAGAGCTTCTAATTTCTTCATCGCTTTTGCAGTCCAATTCAAAATTTGTAATCATGAACACTTCAATCTGTCGCAGTTTAGTACACAAATTTCAGGCAGTGGACACCACAAAAGATTCCAATTAAATTTATAAATGATGCCGATATTATGGTTAGGGGAGCATTAAAGGAAATTTTGAAACTTCCCATGGATGTCCTGAATGATATGATATACTCTGAAATAAAATTTAATGATCTGGGTTTGAACTGTGCATCATGGGAAATATACACTATATGCAACATATTAATGCATGCATAATTTTACCCATTTTCAATTACGTCTTTTTTATGCTAATCGAGAACTTCCATTAAGAAATCAGCATGAGCCTCGCTGCATTGAGTATATAGCAGAAACTCTATCTGTTTGAGACAAAAGGCCTGGTATTGTAGATACAAGGAAAGTTCAACTCAAACTGAGAAGAAGAGCTTTCGACAACTGGAACAAGAAAGAGCATAAGGGCAAAAGTCTAGTCCTATTTAACAGTATATCCCAGCAAATACATGGATTCATAATCATGAAGGCCTGTCCTGCAATGAATGGTGTGAGGCAATAAAAATGAATGCCAATGTGTCTGCTGTGCGTACTGTACCTGGCAAATCCCAGGACAACAGCTTCTGTCAGCATTGCCACAGAGAGTTTGAAACTCTTTCACACGTTCTGGGAGCCTGTCCACATGGTGTTTTACTACGCACCTCATGCCATACCATAGCAAGATCAGTAATAGCTCACGCTTTGAGAGGTCAAGGTTATAGTGTCTATGAAGATGTGCGCAGTCTCTCCAACAGAGGAAGCAACCGATGCATTGACATTACTGCTTTTAAGCCATCCTGTTCTCCTGATGTTAGTAATTAGGGATATGCCTTTCATTCCAGTCAGAAATGACATAATGTTTCTTCAGTGTAAGATTATGGTTTCTTAACAGTTTAGGAAACAACACAAAATCATACTAGTAACTTCCTTTAACTGTTGATACATTGTACTGAAAGTTTCATAAAGTTAGGCTTGAGGTTCTGAACTAGTTGCCTTATTCTCACTACAGTTCATTATTAGAATTGTAAATCTTTATACGAGTATTTATTGCAGTTCTTGAGTTTCACTCATTTCTAAAGGATACTTCTGGCTATATTGGATAAAACAGAATGTTTAAAAAATAGTGTGTGTAGGATAGTAGTTGAAGATTTTGTTGTACTTCAGAAATGAAATGATTACAAACATCATTCAAATACATGTACAGTGTATTCATTTTTATGATGAAATAGTATTCTCAATCAGCCACATAAGTATGGTAGTATTTTAACTATGCAGAAATAAAAGTCTATCATGACAAGATGTAAAATCCTATTAACTTACTGTGTAGTAGCATGCAACTCAGACATTTTGAAATATATATAGATTAGGTGTGAGCCTAATTTAAGCTCTTAGAAATCATTAATATTGAATTTGGTAGTGGATACTTCAACAAAACACTGCATGCAGTTAATATTCTTTTAAACAGCTTGACACTATCAGTGTTGCATGTACTGTACATTTTGGACAATTACAGTTCTTTCTTGATATTTTGAAGAGGTTGTCTATAATGCACAGCAACTAGTTTTGTAATATTTTGATTTTTATACAATTGTTGTTACTTTACTGTTATGATTTTTTATGGAATGATTTTATTTCAATACTGTGTATTTGTATTTCTGTACCTGGCATGTTTGTGTAGAGTTTTGCATTGTATGGTATATATGTTCATTGAATGGTAAGATAAGGGTGTATTCTGCCCGAAGGCAGGTCTGAACCTCCGCAGAGGTGTGCCTGAGCTGGAGTTTCCGTGCGGTAGGGTGGCCAGTTCCTTTCCGCTCCTCCATTCCCTTACCCCCAATCAACAGCGCATGGCAACCCATCCATATCTTGACCACGCCCAGTGTTGCTTAACTTCAGGGATCTCACGGGATCCGGTGTTTCAACACGGCTACGGCCGTTGGCTTCATTGAATGAATGGAGCATTATTTCATAAATTTGAGATTGTATTTTGGGAGTACCGCAGTTTGTTATACTCTTGAAATATTCAGAACAGATTGAACTGAAAACATTCCGTTCTGTAGTACTGAAACCTGAGACGTTAGATTTGTAGATAGGCACACTAACCTCCGAGATAGAGAGATTAATTACTGGATGGGCGTGGTAACTGAGTGACTTCATCACTAGCTTCATGCCCAGGTAGCCAGGCCAAAGCAGGCAAAATTATATTGAAATAGAAATTCATGTTTCAGTGGCTCAGATTCCAGTTAGGTTCTGTGGTTTGAAACTTAATTTAAGAATCTCGTATAACTCCAAGCTTTTATTTTTATTTCTTATCTTTTAAAATATGAATGTTCAGGGGAATCTCATTCTTTGATCTTGTACTGTGTATTGGTGTTCTAACTGGAAATTAATATTAATTCTGGAAAATGTAACAATCACAGAAAACTGTCGTATTCACGTTGTGAATGATCAGAGAGAAAAAAGTATTTTTTTTAATGCTATTTGTTCGGGGTGTCGACCTATGAAGATCTTTTGCCCCTACTTGCACCATATGTGAGGAACCTGCGTGTGTTATGTAAATGGTGGAGGTGTAAAGTGTAGAATGTGAGGAAAGGAACGTTAAGGACGACACAAACACCCAGTCCCCAGGCCAGGGATATTAATCATTTACAATTAAAAACCCCTGACCGGGCCGGGAATCGAACCCGGGGCTGCCGGGTGCCAGGCGGACGCGTTGCCCCCAACACCGCCGGGCCAGACAAAAAAGGAATTAGTGAGTATACCGGACTCTCTGAGACCAAAAATTAAAAAATAGTCGCACCCAAATTAATGTTTTGAACGGATTCAGACTCGGTGGGTAAGTCCTACATCGTTGGACGTGCCAATGATTCATATTTCACACCCCACTACGCATAATTTGCCACCAGGGCATACCCATATCTCGGCAGCTTTCCGGTTGTGTAAGGGCGTCCGTGGTGTGGACTTGTCACTGTCACTCATCTATCAAGTGATTCTTTGGAACTGGATAGACCTCAGAGGAAAGTTCACAGACAGTGTGAGCATGTGGACATTGTAGGCCTCCATGAAGCTGGCTCATTGCTCAGCATATCATTGTGTTAATGTTACCACTGCAAAATGTTGCAACCTTAGTGGTTCCAAGAGGCACTTGCTGTCGATAGGAAGGTTCTGAAAGATAAAGTAAACGCATGGTAAGAAGAGAGGATTGAAAGATCCTCCACCAGACTTGAAATGAGCGAACATACACACTTTTGGACATCTGAAGGGTCGTGACATCCTCTATGGCTAATGTGGTTAATCCTATGTCTTCTTGCACCGTTGCCAGACAATGACTGCGTGATGAAGGACTCGTTCATGCTGATCGTTGGTAATTTCCTTTAATATCTTATCATCATTAGCAAAGATTGTAATGATGTTGTGCCAAGGAGGCAGGAGTGGTATTCATTAACAAGTCCCACTTCGGTCTTAGTGGATATGACCAGTGAATCCATATGTGCAGGCACGCTCGCCAGTACCAAGACTGGTGGTTTAGTTTTGAGAGTCACAACTTAGAAGTCCTGATTGCTTACAGTGCCAAATGACCTCGAGTATTCTTCACGGGCAATTGAACCTCCCAACGATACATTCAGCCGGTCCTTCAAACTGTTATCCTACTTACTTGAACTCTCTGTTGTGTGCAATTTTCAACATGATAATGCTTAACAACACACTATTGTAATGTCCAGAGTTTGTCTTCGAGACTTAGACATCATTCCTTGGCCTGCTGCATCACCCGATCTCTTCCTGTTTGAAAATGTGTAGGATGCGATAAGATATGCTATCAACATCATACAGTCTGCCTCCATAGCATAACAGCACTATTAGCTGCTATCCTCGGTGGCCTGGGTTCGATTCCTAGTACTCCCAGAAACTTAAGAATGGCAGGAGGGCTGTTATGTGGTTAAAATGGTACATGCAGCTCACCTCCATTGGGGGTGTCCCTGAAAAGGGATGCACCAACTAAGGATAAGGACACGAATTTTGTCCAGCTCCATGGCTAAGTTGGCCTTTGGTCACAGGGGTCCCGGGTTCGATTCCCGGCAGGGTCGGGAATTTAAACCATAATTGGTTAATTTCGGCCAGCACGGGGGCTGGGTGTATATGCCGTCTTCATCATCATTTCATCCTCATGAGGACGCGCGGGTCGCCCACGGGTGTCAAATCAAAAGACCTACATCTGGCGAACCAAACTTGTCCTCAGACACTCCCGGCACTAAAAGCCAAACGTCATTTCATTTCAACATCATACACTTAGCAGTAACTGCATGCGAGGATGGATGGACTATCTCATGACACCATCAGGTGATACACTAAGAGTCCATGTTGAGAAGCCTGTAGAGAAAGAGATACTACCTATTGGTGTGTAGGTAAATAAATAATGGTCAACACACAGAGATTGTATAAATTTAACCTCTATCTTCGTCCAACAATTCACTCCATTTAACCCCCTTCTTCTTCTTCTTCTTCTTCTTCTTCTTCTTCTTTAAATTTTTATATGTAGAGTGTTTTTCCTGGCTTAGTACCTCTGTTTATCTCAACCATTGGTTTTAATATTTATGATGGTGTGTCAATAAGCCACCCAGCTTTCATACATGCAATAGTAAGTAAACTCGTGTCCTCATCTCGAGGTGGTGCAGCTCTTTTCAGGCACACCCCCTTTGGAGGTGAGCTGCATGTACCATTTCAATCACGTACCAGCCCTTCTGCCATTCTTAAATTTCTGGCAGTACCGGGAATCGAACCCGGGCCCCCGAGGACGGCAGCTAATCACACTAACAAACTCGTGTCCTCATCCTGAGGTTGTGCAGCTCTTTTTAGGCACACCCCCATTGGAGGTGAGCTGCATGTACCATTTTAACCACATACCAGCCCTCCTGCCATTCTTAAATTCCTGGCAGTACCGGGAATCGAACCCGGGCCCCCGAGGACGGCAGCTAATAACACTAACCGTTACGCTACGGAGGCGGACATACATGCAATGATGTCTGATTACTGGTCTGTGTTAATGTGGCATGATTATAATTGGATAATTTATTTCCACAGAAGGTATAATTAGTAGAGATTAATTATATCATTGAACGAAATTGAAGAGCGTGAACATTTTACTGGACTGTATTTCTTTTAGCCGGAATCATGTAAAGTTTTCATGTTAGTTTTAAAATCTAAATCGTTCATGGACATTTCTTGGTACTGTGCTTCGTGTGTGGAAGATATTTGTTATTGAGACTGCAGGCTTCTTTGCTTGATCCAAAATTACAATTGAATTTTGTCTTCTTATGTCAAACAACCAGCAACTAAAAAACAAAAAAGACAAAAAAAATTATTGGCTTCAAGTCCAACTAACTACTTTTTACAATTTTCGGAGATGCCGAAGTGCTGGTATTTAGTCCGACGGGATTTCTATAACGTGCCCGTATATCTATCGACACGAGGCTGACGTATTTGAACACCTTCAAATATCACCGGACTGAGCCAGGATCGAACTTGCCAAGTTGGGGTCAGAAGGCCAGAATCTCAACCATCTGAGCCACTCAGCTGGGCAATTGCAACTAAAATAACTGACATTTTCATTCCTCAGATCAGATTATTTATTATTTTTTGCCATCTCACATTTTATTACGTCCCTACAGACCACTCAAAATGTCCCTACATTCATAAGACCTTACTCTAGTGTAAAAATGTATAAATAATAATAATAATAATAATAATAATAATAATAATAATAATAATCATTGGTATAGAAAGACTGAAGCCATTCTAATGAATGTGGAACATGAGAGTAAATGCATTAAATACATTTAAGGAAAAAAAGAAAAAAAAGGAAGTGAATAACTGTCATTTTCTGCATCCATCATGATTTGCTTTCTTTAAAAATTGAATTCTTCCGGCATTTATTGCCACTAGTCGACGGCGACCCCTGTCATCAGTGCGTCGTACACCATGACAGTTGACGCTGGTGGCATAGTTTTGATATGGTGGCCCTTGGAAAATCCAGTATCTGCAGGACCAGATATGGAGTGGCCCATTTGTCCAGCACCAACAACCTGGCTGCAATCGAGCTCTAGTGTCTTCTTACGCATCCTGTAATCAACTGTTACAGCCCGTACGAGGTCTGACATTCTTGTTGTTACATGCCCTGCTCACTTATTACATTCACCAGGCTGAACAGAGCGCCACTTCCAGACTACGGCAGCTATCTCTATTTCAGTTGCTCCTGAGTGTCACAAAAAGTGATCAGCTGAGAATTTCAAAGTCCCCAACTACAAGCACAACCAAAAGGAAGGAACGCATTCTTCTTCTGCTTCTGCTTTTCCCACACATAGGTGTGGCTGCGGGTGTAAACTGTGTCGTACCTGTGACCATGGTCGTGTTTTACAGTTGATACCCTTCCAGCCCCATGTGGAGAAAAGTATTCTCTATTGAGTGGTGATTAGTAGTGTTGTGTGTTGTATGAAGAGGAGAGTGTTGGGATAAACACATATACCTAGGCCCTGAGAAGTCATAGGAATTAACCAGACGTGATTAAAATTTCTGATCTGGCAGCCTTTGAGTTCTAACAGAACACTTGTTTCTGAACACCCTTGAAAGCTACAAAGACTATTTTGTAATTAGGCACAGGTTGTCCATATCTCTTAAAATCCCACATGTTCGTTTTTGCATGCATGAGCACCGACTCCCATCATCCTTTGCATACAAAGACATACCCGTTGCCACCTCGGTACTAGTGCTGGGCAAAACATTCGCTTTTAGACAATGGTTGTCGCCGAAACTGTTGTGTGCAGACAGCCATTGTATAAAATGGTTGCAAAATAATGTGTATACAAATGAGGTAGTGCTTCAGCCGCCTGGGCAATGTCTCGTGTCTTTTCTTGTACCGGCCAGCCAGTGATGCATATCATTCTATCCAATATAAATACAAACTGATATAAAGGAATTGAATTCGTTTACATATTTCACAGTCGTACAGCATAACCGTTGGATATATAAAGAATACAACGCGACCAAAAATGCAATTTTCCAACCACCCTGAGCCGAGAAAAAGTTGTCTTACAAAATTGATAACAGCTTTTTTTCTTGGCAACATCAAATTCTGAAATTTATAAACAATGTATAAAACATTCCATTGTATATCATGTTAAAATCTGGATTAGATCAGATGATGTGTTTTTGATCAATATTTTCTTAAACTTGATGTATGGTTGAAACACGTTTAAAAACTTCATGCGTTCCACCTGGCACAAAAAATATAAAAGTGGAGTAATGCTTGTATTTCTCTTCCTTCTTTAAACTGTGACATTATTAAGTGGTGATTAATACCTATGTTCTTAGTTGTTCGTAAAAGGCTGATTCTCAGCTTCACGATCACCTTTGTGAGTGTCGGATTTGTAGTCATATGTTTTCGTATTTGTTTTAAATGATAAATGTTACAGCATCTAAAGATCCATTAGTTCTGTATTTTATGACTGAGTGGAGGGTAATTAGAATAACTAACAAAATTAACTCAAAAAATACTCAACTAACAGTACCTTACAACAATCAAGCCATTGAATCTGGCATAGCATTGTCTTTTCTCGATCTCGGTAACGTCAGGCACTTCAGTAAATAACAGGGCAGCTCTCCGGAATGGCCTACCTTACCTGCGAGTCACATTGGAAAACCCTAGTGACAAGAAATGTACAATTGCCAACAGCACTTTTGTATATGTACCGGTTGTGAAATGTGAAACGCCACTTTATCAGTGCTGGCGAAGAATGCAACAGCAGAGCGCCACTGCAATTGGTATTTTTTTGCGATGGTTTCATTCAACAACAGTTGTGTTGCGGGAACGGTTGCGATAGAACGGTTGCGTTGTATCTGTCCCTGTTCTACTTGGTACTGTGTTTTGTAGTGTGCAGTGGAACTTATGACGATCAAGTGGCTCACCGTGTATAAGACACAGTCAGTTATCTGATTCTTGACAGCAAGGAATGTGCCATCAACAGAGATACATCACCAGATCTGGCCCCTATGCTATTAGTGATGGAAAAGTCCGTAAGTGGGTAAGGTTACTCGAGGACGGTTGGGAGAATGTTCATGCTCTGGTCAGCCATCTCTGATCAGCGATGATATTGTGCGTGAGGTTGACACCACTCTTCATGCAAGCAGGCAGCTCTTGTCATATCACTTTCCACATCTTTCAAAGCCAGATCTCTACAAAATTGTGTCAGAATAATTGGTCAATCGGAAGGTTCTGATATGCTGACTGAGGAACACAAAATGAAGAAATGTACCAGTGCTTTGACATTTATGATCCAGTACCATGAAGAAGGTGACATGTTATTGGACCACATCATCACATAACCACTGAATCCAAGCAGCAATCAATCGAATGGTGACACACTCATCATCTCCGACAAAAGTGAAATTTAAGCTCACTTTCTGAACTCTCAAGATTATGGTTACCATATTTTGGGGCATATGTGGTTTTCTGCTAGTGGACTCCATGCCACCAGGGACAACAGTTAATGCAGCTACGTATCGTGCAACCTTAATGAAACTTCATTGTGCAATTCAGAATAAATTTTGTGACCTTCTGTCTGCTGGATTGTTGCTTTGTCTCATTCTGCAGCTTGAATGCTGGCTCACATTGAATCGTTTGGCTGGCAGAAATTCGATCCCTTCCCCCATACCCTGCACCTAGTCTTCCTTCATATGAAAAGATTCCTTGCCAGTCACCATTTCCACACCAATAAGTAAGTGAAAACAGCAGGTTATTATTATTTTTTTGCTTTATGTCTCGCACCGACACAGATATGTCTTATGGCGACGATGGGATAGGAAAGGCCTAGGAATTGGAAGGAAGCGGTCGTGGCCTTAATTAAGGTACAGCCCTGGAATTTGCCTGGTGTGAAAATGGGAAACCACGGAAAACCATCTTCAGCGCTGCTGACAGTGGGGCTCGAACCCACTATCTCCCGATTACTGGATACTGGCCGCACTTAAGCGACTACAGCTATCGAGCTCGGTAAAACAGCAGTTCAGACTTGGCTCTTAACGCAGGCAGCACGCTTCTATGGCAAGGGTTTACAAAAATGAACAAAAATGGGAGACTATGTGGAAAAGTAGTTGAATGTATGTAGAATTAAATGAAACATAAATTGCTGACATTGTTTGGTGGATTTTATTTTATTACAAAACAGTACTTACTTTTTAAAAAAATAGCCCTCATATTAACAACACATGCCTGAGTTTCTAAGAGTAGGTTGTTGCCAAGCTGGCCCTTAACTGCTCCCTTCCACAGAAAGGTAGAGGCACAGTTTAAGAAATCTCCTTCAACAATAAACTTGCAGTTATGTAAAAGAGAGAGCTATAAACACGTGCGTTCTGCTTTAGATATCAGGATACTCTAAAATCATTGTGGAGGAAGAGAGATACAGTATTTGGTTGTAACGCTTATTTTGAGGAAGCTCGCCTGCGTTACTTAAAGGGTGGGCATGCAAGGTTGGAGGTTGAGTAAAACCATACTTCATAGATCATCCACTCGCTTTGACACTGCTATGGTGGTTATAACAAGAGACAGTTTTGCAATTGCTTGCTAACTAACAACTCAAATTACATTCTGCCCTGTAAATTTATTAAGCTTCTATGTAGCCTTTTCAGACAGTATTTGTAAGATTCTATTAGGGTAAGATTCAATATATATTCAGGCAGGGCAGATTTAGACAAAAGTAAATTAAAAATGTATTTTTTTTTCCTTTTTTCAACTAATGATGGTAAAAGCTGCATTGGTTGAAAAGTTAATATAAATCTCACTGATGCCACTGACATATTCTGACAAAATATATCTCCTGCTATTCAAATTACATATTTGCACCTTTTATAAATCACCCCAGTGCACTGGCCATCATGAATGAACAAAAGTTTATTGTGTATACCTATTTGATAATCTATTGTTGTTGTCACAGCAATTATTGTATTTAATTTCTAAGCTTTTCTTTGTTTTTTTATTTAATTTCTTTGTTAACTAGTTTAGAAATATGAAAGTTAATAATTTGCTTGAATGCAGCTGAGGGCTTAAAAGAAGATAGCAAAATAATTATTATTTGCTCATTGTGAAGAGCTTAAAGGATTTTACGAGGCGTGTTTTTTAAGTAAGGGCCGTTTTGTTGTAGACACTAGTAGTTTGCGCGCACATTGCAACGAGCGTGTGCGTCGCGTGCCAGCATGCCTTAGGAACAACGGTGCTCGTTTGCAGCTCTGTTGCTAACCTGTACGGTTCTGTTCTGTGCTTGCTCAAATGTTCAAGATTATTGACTCGCCCACCCCGTTGTTTCTAAAACCTAAATTTTAGGAAACTGTGCTCCCATTGGGTCCCTAAACTCCTAACGGAGGACCTTAAAAACAAAAGATTTAAGTGTTCGATGACGTTGACTCGTTATGCCAAAGAAGGTGAGGACATGTTGAGTCAGATCATAATTGGAGATGAAAAATGGGTTTCAAATCAAAGCAACAGAGCATGGAATGGGGGCACACACATTCGCCTGTAAAGGTGAAGGCCAAACAGACTCTGTACCAGCACAAGATCATAGTTTTCGGAGCAGGCGGCAGGTTTCTATGAAGAGGGTGTTCAAAACTTAGTTGTAAAGTATGATAAGTGTTTAAACAAACTTGGCGGCTATGTTGAAAAATGGAGTAAAGTATGTAGAATCTGCAAATAAATGTGGTGTATGAAAATCGTTTTTCATTGTGTAGTTATTTTCAAACGGCTGTTACTAAAAAGCGCGCCTCATATGTACAGACAGATAATATTGAAGACATTGTACTCACTGTTTCCACTTGTATGTTTCATTGTATGAGTTTATACTAAAACCTGTAATGAAATAGAATTGAGTCAGATATTTTCATCAGTGGGACTATGAGATGCAGTAATCACATTCCTATTTAAATGGGACCGGTTTCGACCTTAGTCCAGGTCATCATCAGCCGTAAAAAGATGTACAATGTTTATGAATATTGGAGGTCAGTTTCACACTTTGATAGGCACAAAGACACGACACCACATTCTGTATGCACAAAGTGTTGTGACTCCTATCATACAATAGGTTCTTTCCAACACAGTCCCTGTACCAGTACTGTACATGGTCGCTTTGCTCGTGCGCAGCATGAAAAATCCTTTCCACAAAGTGTTGTGACTTTGTGCATACAGAATGTGGTGTCGTGTCTTTGTGCCTATCAAAGTGTGAAACTGACCTCCAATATTCATAAACATTGTACATCTTTTTACGGCTGATGATGACCTGGACTAAGGTCGAAACCGGTCCCATTTAAATAGGAATGTGATTACTGCATCTCCTTCTTTTAAGTATTGAATAGGTTGAACCTCCTTTTCAATTAGTGGGACTATGAGCTAAATCCTGATGGTCTGTAGATGAGAGTGATGAGCATTACTAGAACTACTTCTTTACAAATAGTGCACATCTTTTCATTTTCAATTCAACCAGCAGGATTTGAATTCTAGTTTTTAGAGCCTCCTATCATACAATAGGTTCTTTCCAACACAGTCCCTGTACCAGTACTGTACATGGTCGCTTTGCTCGTGCGCAGCATGAAAAATCCTTTCCAACACAGTTAAAATTGCGTTCATGTATTAGTCCGTGTACTCTTCGCATCAGTTCGTAACGGTCGGAGTCCGCGGTCTAGAGCATGTACTGATCCGTATTTCTGTGACATGCGCAGAAACTCTGAATGATTGCTTCTGATGTACCCTACACTTCTTTCTTTCTTTCTTCCTTACGATACCTTAATTGGATGTTCGTTTATTGAGGTTACTATTATTTTTCTTTTTACGTTGCACCGACACAGATAGGTCATTTTTCTCTCTCTCTCTTTTTTTTTTGGCAAGTTGAAAGACACACTCGAGACTTCTTGATAATATTGATATAATGAAAATTTCTTTTTAATGTAATATTAACAATGCATTATGTAACTATATACAGTTCATATTCTTCCTTTCATTTGGCGACGATGGGAAAGGACGGAGCTAGGAGTGGAAAGGGAGCAGCCGTGGCCTTAATTAAGGTACAGCCCGAGCATTTGCTTGGTGTGAAAATAGGAAACCACGGAAGGGCTGCCGACAGAGGTTATTATAGAGAGTGACAACGATTTTTTACAATCTTTATCTTCATCTAGTGAATATGAAGAAGAGCTGCTATTTTTCACAGAAATAAAAATAAATGACAATTATTTAAGTACCGTTAATTAATGTCTTATCTTTCTTTAATTATTTACGTATTGTGTTACACTAGGCCTGTATAAAGGTCCCAACCAGGTTGATAAACACGATATAATTGAAATGCGGTGCATTTTTCAGAAGAAACTGTTCCTCATTATGATGAAAAGGACTTAAAGAAAGAAAGCATGCAATATGAAGAATTCGGACAATTTTGAAACATACTAAGATAAAGTATAGGTTAAATCGCTATATATAAAAACTTGTTTATAGGTCTCAGCATCTAAATTTTGCATTAATATGTTCTAAATTACAAAACTGTTCTAAATTACAAAACTATAATTGTGTAATTATAGAAATATTGCATTATTTAATATTTAAATAAAATATTGCATTATTACTGGGGGCTAATATCAAGGAAATTTTGTATACTTCCTTCTCCTCTCGTTTATATTTCAGCTTCCATTGGACTGTGCTACTCCAGTTCCACGGAGAAAGAAGTTATTACTCCATGCCAGTTCATAACATGATCAGAATCCATTCCAGCACAACCCAGTTGTGTATCAATCCCGTAACCAATACGAAGTCAGCGCATGAGTATAGAGCGATACATGAATGTGTCCATGTACCAGTAACGAACTGCATGTTGGAAATAACCTTTTATATAATTCTATTACAGAAATAAGGGAGATTACAGTCAGTTTACTCTATTGTGTTGATGGGTTTGATTGTGTTGTTTAAGTGGCTTAGACCTAGTCATCACCACAATTTAGTAATTTTATTAATCTTTTCTTTTGTGAAGGAGTACAGATATCTGCTTTGAGCTCTCAGTTGCAATCTATATATTTCCTTGAAGTGAACTTGTGTAACTATATAAATAGACCATTGGCTATGATCTGAATCTGCTGAATTTCATCTTTTATTTTTAGTACCTCAGGTCATATAATATATTATTATGAATTTCCAAATTTTGGTTTAAAAAAATATACTATGAATTTCCAAATTTTTAATTTTCAAAAATATACAGATTCCTGAACTGTTTTTTTGAAAATCTAGTTACTAAGCTATCTAAAAAATTATTAAATTTTAAAATAATATTTATCATTCATAAATTAGTACAGCAGATATGCATTAGTCACTTCAGAATTAATTAATGTTCATGTTTATTTCTTTATTAATTGTTATAATGAAATGTATGTGTGTTTCCAGGTTGACTGAGGGTGGTTTGAATGCAGACTCATCGTATCTTCCTCCCTGTGCGAATAATAAGGCTGCCATAAATTTAGTGCTCAATGTTCCACCAAAGAATGCCAATGGGAAAAATGCAAATTCATCTGCTGAGAACAAACCAATCCAGAAGGTGAAGAAGACATATATTTAGCAGAAATCTTTGGTATCTGTATTGATGCAGACCCACATCACACGAGTCACAAAAACTCTCCTGAGAAACGTGTTGAAGAAAGTGAAGAAGATGTAAAAGTGTCTTGGTTTTATAACAGTGGAAAAGCAAAGACCAAATTTAGCTTAAAAAAATGTGACCATGCATTGCAAATTAGTGGTTCTGTGATCAAGTTATTATTGTGTTTTCTTAGTGCCGATGATGATTGGAAGTGGTTCTCGGAAAACTTATTATTTCTTATTAAACTACAAAGTTACAGTAGTTTTTAGCAATGGGTAGTAGCACTCAGAATTTTCAGTGCAGACACTCAACAACCTATTGTAAGAAATGAAGAGAGGCAGCTATCTATAATTATTTTAAAGTTCATATTCTTCCTGTTTAATTGTGAATAGCTACTGGTACAAGGAGCATCAATGTCACATTCCAGATTGAAGAATAAGGCTTGTATAAGACAGCGATTCTATCATGAAGCCGGGCTTGCTATGCTTGCATGCAGTGCTGACATCACAAAAAGTGCAACAACAAAAAAGTGTGTTAGGAAACAGGACATGTCAGGATCAAGTTCATTGTATAGAAACATGAAAGAATAATTGAATATAAATATATATATACATACACACATACATCCATATATATGCATACAAGGAATGCACTCAAGAATGTATGTCCGTGCGCGCATGTGTTTAAGAGAATGAAGAATGATAGGAGAGTAAGAGAGGATGTTAAAACATCGCTCCTTTACAGTCGGATATATAAACATCAACATAAATAAGACCCATTTAGGTTGCACTGAAAGTAACAACCCACATTGTATTAAATGAGCAATTTTCAATTAATAATAGAATGCTAGATTTATTATAAACTACAATATTCTGCATTTATCACACTTAAAAGGTTTATCTTGCATACTTCTCCTTTATATTTTATAGAATGTTGATTGCATTATATTGCCGACTGTAAGTAAGAGATGGAACAAATGTTAACCCACCCATACTTCCAGTATTGTTTTATGTGCTGATAGTTTAATCCGGCCTGTACAAATTAGAGCTAAGATTCTCTATTACGTATTGTTCTATTAGATTCATCTCCACGCTACTTTATAAATATAAAAAGACTGAAGGGCTGAAAGATATTATTTGTATATAATTAACTGTATATAGTTACATAATGCATTGTTAATATTACATTAAAAAGAAATTTTCATTATATCAATATTATCAAGAAGTCTCGAGTGTGTCTTTCAACTTGCCAAAAAAAAAAAGAGAGAGAGAGAAAAAAAAGAAAAGAAAAAAAATGAAAGTGATGATGATGAGGATGTTACAAGTACAGAAGAGGACCATCAATATTTCCTTAATCAACACTGGAGGGGTGAAATAATGTGGCTTTTATATTGAATGTGTTGTTTCTTGTTTCATTCTTTATTTGATTGTAAAGCTTGTAAATTCAACTTGCTGAAATACAGAGTGGTTATAAATTTCCTGGTACCCAATTTTCAGCAACTTCCTTTCTTTAGATAAGTTTTTTATCGATTGAAGTTTTAATAACAACAACTTCATTTTATAAAACTGAATCAGTATCATTCTCCACTGGTCTTATTCTTAATTAATATACACAAGGACCTTGTTTATCTGGATTAAGTGGGAACAGAACTGATCTGGATTATTGAAAAGCCAGATAATCTGGAAAAAACAAAAAGAAAACAAATACAGTACATGGTTCATAATCTATTAACATAAGTTATACAGTAATACCTTTTTCCAGTTGTACAAAAAAATATCAGAACACTTTTCGTACATTTATGGCTCTGTTTTATGCACTAAAATACTGTGTTAGTTTTTTCTGTTTTACATTTGTATAGTGTTTGCCCGCAGCATGATCACGAAGACATTTTAGTAACAACAGTTCTGCTGGTGTGATTTCAGTCAACGTTTCTAAATACGCCATCAGTTTGTCCAGCTGCATTGTTGTCTCTCCATAAGTCATTGTTTCTTCTGATGGAGCGCCGGTTTCGTTTTCAAATTTTGTTTTCGAATTAATAGTGTTGCATTCAGAAGAGCGTGGATTCGAATCCCACATCGGCTGTCCTGTGAATGGTTTTCCTCGTTTCCCATTCTCAGTTCCAGGCGAACGCTGGGACGATACCTTTGATAGACCATGGCCTTATTACTTCCAATTCCTGTCCTTAACTATCCTTGGTGGAAAAGACATTAAAGAAGAGTCGACGCCGTAAAAGAAATACTGTACAAGTAAAAATAAATTTTTATTATTTTCGATCCTGATAAACCCAAGATCTGGATAAACCGGAGTTCCAGATTAATGAGGGCCAGATAAACGAGGTTCCAGTATTTTATATTTAGTCCATATATTTCTTTTGAAATGCAGGTTGTAATTTTTTTTTACAATTTGTTTTACCTCGCACCGACACAGATAGGTCTTACGGCAATGATGGGATAGGAAAGGGCTAGGAGTGGTAATGAAGCAATTGTAACCTTCATTAGGGTGTACCCCAGCATTTGCCTGGTGTGAAAAAGGGAAACTACGGAAAGCCATCTTCAAGGCTGCTGACAGTGGGGTTTGAACCCACTGTCTCCTGAATGCAAGCTCACAGCTGTGCATCCCTAACCGCACAGCGAACTCACCCGGTGTAATTTTTTGTTTGTTTTAAAGTTGACAACAGTTTGTTAAGAAAATCAGCTATAATTTCTTCAGAGTAACTGCTTTACTTTCATTGAGATTTCTTGAAGATATGCAGTGAGTCTGTAGGTCTTTAGAGTTGACTGGAAGTTGTTCATTTTATCGGAGAGTTAAAAATGACTGTTTTAACCCATTTTTGATACAAATAAAATGTTATGTTTAGGGTCTACAGGGGCTGAATGGGGAGTTGGGAAGTACAAAATGAAATGTATGTTCTAAGTACCTGTATAAATTATTTTCATGACAGAAAAGTATTTCTCTTTTTGGAGTAGACCTTAATCAGAATTTCAGAATAGGTTGCAGGAATGGGCTTTTCTGATGATATTCTCTTCAAAATTTGTTTCAGACTGTATTGTTGATTGCTTTTATATTTGTAATTAGTGGAAAGAGGCTAACTGTATGCAAATGAATCTCAGATAATTCAGATATGATGTCTGTAAAGCTTTTTGTTAAGAAAACACTGACGAAAATTGTTCATTGTAGAGGTAAACAACTGAAATAAGGAATACAGTTTGCTTTCCTCGTAATGTGTAACATGGAACAAAGTGGGAGGTTTTTTTTTTTTTGCTATTTGTTATACATCACACAGGCACAGATAGGTCTTATGGTGATGATGGGATAGGAAAGCCTAGGAATGGGAAGGAAGCAGCCGTGGCCTTAATTAAGGTACAGCCCCAGCATTTGCCTGGTGTGAAAGTGGGAAACCACGCAACCATCTTCAGGGTTGCCGACAGTGGGCTTCGAACCCACTATCTCCTGGATGCAAGCTCACAACTGTGCGTCCCCAACCGCACGGCCAAGTCGCCTGGTAGGAGAATTTTTTAATGTAGATCAAAACTATATAGTCCTAATTTCCTTCAGAAATATAGCAGACAATGTACACTTCTGCAGTCATAAACAGCACATGGAAAAGTTTTTAGTGTCCTAGTATTAATTTGTATTGAAAACTTCAGCAATAAGTGGAGGAATGACTTTACTAACTGTACTTATAGAATGGAGTTAAACAAAACAACTGAACTTAAAGGATTATTGGTGCACAAGACTGTTGGATATCATTAGACTGACCCGAATCTATTCATTATACCTACGAAGTCATTAAAATTGTTGTTTTAACTCATTTGTGACACTAATAGTGGAAAATAACATTGATTACATCCAATCATTTCTCAGAGGGTAGTCATTCTATTGATATAAATTTGGTTGTGTTAATTATGGTCAAAATTGCAATTTATAAAGGTCATATTGTAATTTTTCACTACCAGTTCATCATGGCTATGATTGAAAAAAAAAATGGCCCAGTGGAAATGTAGAAATAGTTGCTCTTTTGCTGTGTAGTTTTGATATTCATAGTGGTAATTGTGTTACAGCAGAAAATGTACACTTGTGCAATCATACATGGCATATGAAAAAGTTCTATGTTCTGTTTATATTCTGTATCTTTTCTTTCCCTATAGTGCTACACTACAAATTCTTGCAAGAAATTTTTTATTAGAAGTTTGATTGTCATTGTAGTTTTCCATGTCCATTTGTACAGAAGAATATAGAAAAATGTCAAATAGATGGCATATTACACAAATAGGCTATATGAATTCAGAAACAAAGCCATTATTAATCTCTGTTATAATGTTTCTTGCTAAACTAGAGCAATAGGGAGTTCACTTGAAATATTCCTACTTTTAAACTTACTTCTCTTGGCACATTTTATTTAACTTCATTTTTTCTGATGTAGCCTCTTTCATCAAAATGTCAATGCTTAAGTGAATTTTGTCAGACTGTTTCTATGATGTGATACTTCTAAACACAGAATAAAAAGATCACATTTTGATTTTTGTGATAGGGGAAGTGATAGATGCAGAGAGAATGAGAGAAAAGGTAGGATGGAGTAATGCCAACTGTACAGCACTGATTATAGCCATGGACATACATAAATGATCTTTACATGTGCCATATTTTGTTTGTGGAAGTGTACATAATATTCTTTGCCTCTTTGTTTATAGGACCTATACCTGAATAGTTAAAACTTAGGTTAATTTTTAAGATTTATATCTATGCATTGTTAAGAAAGTGACAACTCATGTTTTCTATACTCTTTTTAAAAAAATTTATTGTATTTTACTTTTGTTTAATTTTTTATTTCTGTTCGTATGCATTCATGGAAATGAAATAGTTCACCATGCTCTTCAGTAAATGAAAAAAAGTATTATTGAAAAGTTTGAGAAATAAGTAGGCCTACTTTAAATCTTCGGTTACATCACTTCTGAACTGATTAATCGAAAACAAAATACAGAAAAATAACAAATAGATAGGCAAATACATAATGAAATACTACAGAATTTTTACGAAAGGGGGGGGGGATATTATCCATTTCCAATTTATATGATTCATGTAAAATACATGCACACAAAAAAGCAATTTTTTAGCCTTTGAAACTTTCTTCTCGTCAAAACAATTGGACACCATCTTCAACTACCAACATGCTGAAGTACCTACTATGAGAATGAGTGAAATTATATGGTTATGTAAAATCTTCAGTCCGTACTTAAAGCGAAGAACATAAAATGGGCAGTTTAAACAACTGCCATTGCCTTATATTTCTTTTCTTTCATAAATTCAGTTTGCTCATTCTGAAAGAAACGTGTACATCTATTTCAAAATTAGGTGTCATTTTTTGTGTACTGACTTCAGATTCTCTCATGGAGAGAAATTTAAAGACATTATATTCATTCTGATAGTACACAATAATTAAATACCTGTCTTACAAGTAACGATACATATTAAGAAGAAACTGGGGAAGAAAAAAGATCAATAGAATAGTTTTATCTCATTTGTGTGCAAATTGAGACTTGGAGACACCGAGTAGCAACTCTAATAAAAATTAAAGTCCTAGACTGCAGTACAATAATAAATTAAGAAGAAATAATGGTGTGCAATAACTCTTCACATTTTAAAGGCAACCTCATAGATATTTCAGATGAACCAATTACGTACTGCCCATTGCTAGAGCATAATGTAGTTAATATAAGATAATAAGGCAATCCCTTCCACTATATCAGCACTCAGTTAACTGAATATCTCTAATGTTTTGTTGAAATTAGGAGTTGAGAAATTATTTTCATCATAAGCTTGTTAATTTAAGATAGTATACAGGAAAATAGTAATTGAGAACTCGAGTGTAAAGCACTGTAAAATTTGGCATATGTGGAAGAATAAAATTAACTGTAGTAAAATACCTAAATATCATCATTATTGTTAACTCTGAAGAACAACTTCAATGAATTTATCTTTAAAGTTAAGAAGACAAGATTAGAAAGTAAAAGCTGTTGGAAGTTAGAAACTAGATTTAAAATTCAGAGGTTACTTTGTCTTGCACTGAAGTTCTCATTTATGGTTTTAAGTTAAGTTAATTTTACTTCTTTCTTCCATTTGTCCAGTACAAGAATGAAATAGAATTTTTTGAGTTTATGATGAGGTTTTGGTGGGCAAAGCAAGTTCCTATAGTGATGGAAGCCTTACAATTCCAAACTTAATACAGCTTTGATTACAAGCTCTTTACTAAATTTCATATATGAGGAGGACCCACAGAAATCTTAAAGAATAAAAATAATTCAGTGGCTAAGAAATATATAATAGTGAAAAAAAAAAAGAAAAAGAAAAGTAAATTCTATGAAATATTATGAGAAATGGAAAATAAACTGTTGTATTTTGAGAACCATTCAAAAACATTTCCTTACAATAAACATATTAAAAGAATTACCAGGTATTATAGAAACTTTAAAAATAATTTAAGGGCTTCACCTTCCTAAACCTACAATCATTGCCCCTGCCCATGTTGTACACATATGAATGGATTAGTGCTGATATTGACAAAGTCTTCTCCTAGGAGTCTCACAAGTTCAGCTGTAATCTCTTCCTCCTTTTAATCCCGTTAAAGTGTAATGAATGACCTTCAAACTGGTCAAAACTCCCTAGACTGGCTCACCTCCTTCCTGCCTTAATGACATACTTTTGTCAGCCTTTTAAACCTCTCCCACCTAGGTTGGGAATAATTGGCATATTTTGGATTGCTGAAAAGAAATACAATAAACTCTTGTATCCAATGTAATAGGGGACAGAAGGTGCACGAATAATCGAGAAACACAAATAATCGGGAATACTGTATTTTATAACTTAAGACTATAAATAGTAAATTACATATAAACTCCTTTCTTTCAAACGTGTATATTTGGTTCAAAAGTTTTTTGAAGTACCTACTCTGCTGGTATTTGACAAAGTGAGGTGGGATAAGCTCTTGGAGATACTTAAAAGACATGGAGTGGTATGGAGAGAGAGAAGACTGATCAAGGAATTATATTACAACCAAACAGCAAGAGTGAGAATAAGAGGAAAATTAACAGAAGGAATCAGACTGGGGAGAGGTGTTAGACAGGGTTGCTGCTTATCACCAACTTTGTTTAACCTTTATTTGGAGAAAATTATTGTGAATGTTTGGATGGTAAAAGTGGTGTCAACATTGGAGGTAAGAGAATTGAATGCATAAGATTTGCTGATGATATGGCAGTAGTAGCTGAAAATGTGAAGGACCTCTGCAGAATGTTGAGAAAATTAAACAAAAAGTGTGAAGAGTATGGAATGAGCATAAACAAAAAGAAAACTAAATTTGTAATTCTTGGAGGTAAAGGTCAAAAAGTGACAATGAAGATAGGGTGAGAAATTATTGAACAGGTGAATAAGTTTAAGTATCTTGGAAGTATTGTGACTGAAGACCTTCACTCTATAACAGGCATAAAAGCTCGAATTGCCTTAGCCAAGGAAAGCTTCAACAAGAAGAAAATACTATTTTGTGATCTGCTAGAGAAAGATCTGTTACATATGGAGTATGACTCTGTATGGCGCTGAAACATAGACATTAAGAAAGGGAGGACAGAGAAGAATAGAGATGTTTGAAATGTGGATTTGGGGAAGAATTGAAGGAGTAAGCTGGAAAGATAGAATATCAAACGAGGGAGTTCTGAAGAGAGTGGGAGAAGTGAAGAGCATGCTGACCGTAATCCAAAAAAGGAAGAAAAATTGGATAGGGCATAGGGATGATAAAAGGAAAATGAGGAAGGGAAAGGAGACAATATTATTAGACAGCATTACAAAAAGAAAGAAAGATTATGCAGAAGTGCAGAAAAGGGCACAATATCGAGAGATATGGAGGTCACAGCCATAATTGGACCTGCCGGATGACAGAACAACCTATGATGATGATGATGCAGTACTGGTAGGTTACTATACATTAGCATGCTGTACTTGTTTCTTAAAATAGTCTGTGATGCGGGTCTGCTTCTGAGAGGAGTTGACACGATTTTACGTGGCACTATGAATTTTCCTTGCTGCAATAATGTCATTGTATTTTAACCTCCTCTGGCCCATACAGCCTAGAAGAGTATAAACGCACTGCAAGGTGGTACTATGGCTGATAAGGTCGCCGTCTTCATCCGCACTTTCATATTCATGTCCTCTTCTTTGTTCTGCTGCCTAGTAGAGTCACAATTTTGGCATCACTCAGGTATCTATGGTTCCCTTAACTGAGCCTGGCATTGCTTCGACTTACGCGTGTCAGGCTCCTCGCCTACGTCTTTCCTATCTGATCTCCCTTGGTCAACTCTTGTTCTTTTCTGATCTTGAAGGCTTAAAGATTCTTTCATTTTCACGCCCTTCATCTATCTTTGGCTTGATACCTTCATTTTTCCAAGTGCTGGATCACTTCCAGTTGCCCAGTTGTACTTTCTCTTAAAACAATTATCACCACCACCACCACTGCCATTGGAAGCTGGGTTCACATGTGTCTCATCTTCAGCCACTTATTCAAGTTTTCCTCATCATCATCTTCAGACCCATTTAAGCCTGTTGCCACATTCATAATTTATGCTGTTATCTCATCAGAGTAACCTCGAAAATAACTTTCTCAATCATAATCAGTCATTACTGCTCTGCATTTAGGATAGTCACCCAGGTGGCAGATTCCCTATACGTTGTTTTCTTAGGCTTTTCTTAAATGATTGCAAAGAAATCAGAAATTTATTGAACATCTCCTTTGGTAAGTTATTCCAGTCCCTAACTTCCCTTCCTATAAATTAATATTTGCCCCAATTTGTCCTCTTTATTTCCAACTTTATCTTCATATTGTGATCTTTCCTACTTTTAAAGACATACACCATCTCTCCACTGACAGTCGGAACATACCACTTAATACCAATATAAATGGTCCGTTATTGGACATTATAAATTTTCCAGCTAACTCATTCCTGGTTGCCAGCGTTTCACACCAGTCTGCTAAGTTGGGCTCATCAGTTGATAAATAGCACACCTACCAAGACGCATGGCTAGTGCATACTGTGGAGGCCACTGCGTAGGCTACTTGGAGCCACCGGCAGTGCCAATGCACTATGAGAGACTTAGTCTCATTACCAAAAATTGAAGCCTGCCTGGCCATCATCTAGAAAGGTCGAAGAAAGACAATTGCTCTGGTACGGCCACATTAAGAGCGGGGATGAAATCTATGTGGGGAGAAGAATGCTTGACATGGATGTGGAAGGCAGGAGGGAGACAGACGGATGGAATGCATGCGTGAACATCTCGGGGAGAAGTAGTTAACATTTGGGACCGAGGGAAATGGAAATGACTTGTCAGAAATCTCGACCTTGTATGAATGGGAGGAAGAAGAATAAGAAAACTATTAGTTGTTGTATCCACAGATTTATACCATTTGTGGTTAGAACCTCATAGTTGAAATTTGTTGTCAACAGTTACTACTTTGGTTCAAAAGTTACATGGAAGACCCAAATGTCATCACTTGTGACTTAAGAATTTGTCACCTTTTTCAATTCAATGATAAGTCATTTCTGTTGAACTTTCTGCACACACACAGGATAAAAATTACCCTACTTTCTAACCTGTATGATCTGACAAAATCTCACAAGGATTATGGAAATGGAGTAGTGGATTATCAACTCTGTGAAAGCCTCTCTTTGACTGTTTGTGTGTAATGTCCTCCACCCAAAGACTGCTGGATCCTCAACACATCCATCATGAGCTGTCATAGGTGGCCTGTGCGTTACTGAAGAGGTATATAGCTGAATGAGGACTAAAGTGGTTTCCTGTTGCTGTCCCTCACTGAGCCAGAAGGCGCTGATACATATCGGTCTGCCAAGCCCACTGAAATGAATACATCAGATGACCTTATGAGTAACACTTCCATACCACTCATGACGGGGGTTAGCTGCATAAGGAATGCTGTAATAATATTCGTATGCTATATAAGAAACAGTGTCATAATACTCAAACACAGATGCTTTCATATCATCAAACAGATGGTTTTTAAGGGCCTGACAATTCATTGGGTAATTATGTTGAATATTAGGCTATCTAAAGTGAAAGAATAGAACTGCTGCACAGAAGTCCGTCATATCAGTAAAAGTAGGAAGTTTAACTGTAACTCAGGATGTTGTTTGCAACATGCTTTGGAAAGGTACCTCTGGCATTCATAGTCTAAAATTTAGCCTAAAGAAATAACCAAGTTTCCAGCCAGGCATTTCTTCATGTGAAATAATTTTACACCTTCAGAAGCAGAAATGTTTTATAGATACTAGAAGGCAGTGACTAAGAGTAAATGAAGTGATTTGGTGATCTTTATATTTTGCCACTTTTAAAAACTTATTTTGCTTCAAATGAATAATATTGTGATTTAATTAGTGATGTGGAGGAATTTTTCTAATAATATACTATATGTGTGCTTACAGCATTTACGTTAGGTTGAGTTTCATTTGTAGATATTTTTATTATATATGAATCGGTTACTATGGGAGTTATTATGGGTTATACTATAAACATGTTTTATACTGTGTGCAAATAAGGGGGATATTTAAATAACAGCTGATTTAATATAGGCTAGGACTCAACAACTGAGATTGTCACGATTGATGTAGCACTACCTAATGCATCTGTGCTGTTCAGTAACCAAAATGATAATCCGAACAATAATAATATTGCAGTTAATGGTCAGTCAGATATCGAACATGAAACTGCCTGCCCACATTGCGGTAAATTTTTTGTACACCAGGGATGCAATGCCATACTTATCAGCAGAACACATCCAGCAACTGTCCATAGAGAAACATTGGTTGCACAACAAATTCCCAAGTTCACAAAGAATCCAGAATTATGCAATCCCTATTCCTGCTTCCAATCATGATGATACAGAGTGTAATTCCAATGATATAAATAGTTTAATTTCAAATTAGAAACAATAATTAATCATCTGGAAAGTAAAATTTAATGGCAATTCGAGTGAAGCTGAGTTTGCAGAGTTTTCAGAAACATTTCTATAGTTCTTGTTGGATAGGATAAACCTTTTGCCTGAATGTGTTGCACCCCTGATAGGAAGTACTATGAAGCGAGGAGCAAAAAAGAAAGATATTGATACACAAAAGAGATATCATAAGTCAAATAATCCTGAAAGAGGTACAGAACATGACAGAGAAGAGCAAACAAATAAATATGTTTACCAGCAAACACAGTATAATTTTTACAACCAGAGCCGTACGAATCTGTGCTTGATTGCAAAAGGACAATTTGAAAGATACGTGAGGAACATGTCTACAAGGCCTTTTCTTTTTTCTTCATGCCACATGACTACATTAGACCTGAGTATGTAGAAAGGCTGAATGGCATTTATCTGATTACCGTAATTAAACAAGAAGTTAGTTCTGCCATTGTCAGGATGTTGATATTGCACCAAGCCCTAATCATGTTATCGTGCATGGGGCAAAAAGTGATCCTACAATAGAAATAATTGCTCTTATTGCCATACGAGTGCTACTCACAGGTCATGTACCACTTTGCTTTTTGATGGCCAGAATTGTACTCAGTTTTAAGAGCTAATGAAGAATGGTATAAGAATTGGTAGCCTGTAACCATTTGTTCCATTATTGGAAGAATAATTGAATGTGTTCTAGGTTGACATTTGAAAGAACTTTAAATTTTAGTCAACACCAGAGAGGATTCTCCAACTCACCAGGCACAATAATCAATATTTCAGTTATCAGATCTTTGTTAGCAAGTGCAAAATGCTGAAGAATCTATGCTACGATTGCCTTTCCTGATATTTGAAAGGCGTTTGATGGTATAGGTCACTTGGATCTTTATAAAACACTAGAGAGCCTAGCCCTGCCTGATAAACTAGCAATTGTAACACTGAATCTACAGGAACATAACAAATGTAGAAGTTCACCACAAGGAAACAAAACTGGTAAACATAAAGAGCAAGTTCTTTCAAGGATCACCACTTTGACCAATTTGCTCCATTTCCTTTGACAGGTAGGTGTACATCGTTATCAGATCCCACATTCCATATCCACATGACCAGTGATTGTATTTACAGATATTTTGGTGTCGAAGAAAATAATTCCTTACAATCTTATAGAGTATTCGCGCCATAATTAGGTACTTCGGTATATGACGGTGCAATGTGTAACTGTGTCTAATTGTACGCGACAACTTTAAGACTTAGTACGTTTACATGCAGGATTCAGATCGATTTGAGTACACTTCCCGTATTGAAAACGCCATGTAAACGGGGACTCAGTTCGGATTGAGTCTCAAGGTCGATACGGTAAAATCTGGGATCGTATCTTAGTCTGTTCGAATTGAGTTCCATGTAAACGCGGATCGTACCGAGATCGTACTGAAAACGACTGCGCACACACTCCATGTTTGTTCACACGAAATCATCATCATCAAAGTTCTGTCGAAATAACAAATATAATAAGCCAAGTAAATATATTTACCTGTATAAATGATCAGCAACTGCAGTCATATTATAAGACGGCCAGGCCTTGCGATTAACAAAATCACGATAACCTTCTGTTGGGGGTAAAATTGGAATGTGCGTTCCATCTATTGCATCAATTACATTTGGAATACAACACATACTTTCAAAACTGAAAGTTATATCCTGGGCTTCTACTACATTTGGCGTTTTTAAATTCTAAGAGGTGATATCGATTTTACTATAATTCTGCATCGTTCGTATACCGGTACGTCGATGTTGCCTGGCGGATTCAATACGATACTCAAATAGCCTACCACATGTAAACGGGGATCGTATTCAATACGGTAAGTGTACTCAAATCGATCTCAGTCCCCATGTAAACGTACCGGTACTATATGTCCGAAACCAAGGTAAGTCATGGATGTGGGTTATTTTGAAGAGATGCCACATAGCACAGCCCGCTGTTTTGGTTATTCAAAAGAAGACGAATACGCCAGCAGAAATACTTCCGGGATGATCCGGGACTTAAAAACACATAATATCGCCGAATATCGTCACAGAGAGCACCTGCGTAACAAGGAGCTATTCTGTCGACAACAATTGCGAGATATCAAGGTAGGTGTACGTCCTGTCTACAGTTATTCACAAATTATACAGGGTTATTCATATAAGATGTCCAACTCAAATAACTCGTGAATCGTGAAGTTACTGACATTCTATTTTCATTTTCATTAACGGTATTGAGGGGCTCGCAGTTGAACATGCAGTACTTTTCTAGGCTCTTGGCAAAAATTATCAGCACACACGTTTCCATATCTGAACTGCTGATGATATACTATCAAGCTTACGTTCGTAGTGACTGGGAAGTTCCACAGATCGCAGCACAGAATAATAGATCTCGAGAGTATTGTCCTTCACTACCCTGTCGAAAGAATTGGAGCAAACTCCGACATTTTAGATTACACGTTCCACTTATACGTAATGGTGGTTGCATATGCAGCAAAGTGCATCTTGCCCCGTCTCAAGTTCGAATAATGCACGCCTCCCACTGATCTCTATACCTGGATGGGTGGTAGCTTGGGTAGCAGTAAGCCGAATAGAAGATGACTGGCGTCGTAAGATGGCAGCGAGCGCATGGTGCAATAGACCACGAGGAGCGCGCTTGATTTGTTTATGCTTAGTTCAGTGCCGCCAGGCCTCTTGATTGTAGTTTCACGAGTGTTCTGTGCTGTGTTATTGCAAAGTAAATAGTAGTGTATTTTACGAATTTAGGTTCGTTGCCTTGTAGTATGCTTGTGAATTACAAGATTAAATTTAAATATGTATGTGTTTATCTGAAATATGAATGAAGAAACATTCTACGGGGTATTAACATACCGCAGTATTCAGCTTATGGATGTACAAACAGAACCGATCAGCAGAAGGAGAAATCATTTCATCGGGGAGTTTTAATAATAATGTTATTTGCTTTACGTCCCACTAACTACTTTTTTAAGGTCTTCGGAGACGCCGAGGTGCCGGAATTTAGTCCCGCAGGAGTTCTTTTACGTGCCAGTAAATCTACCGACACGGGGCTGTCGTATTTGAGCACCTTCAAATACCACCGGACTGAGCCAGGATCGAACCTACCAAGTTGGGGTTAGAAGGCCAGCGCCTTAACCGTCTGAGCCACTCAGCCCGGCTCGGGGAGTTTTATACTGTTTTTACTGTCTTCCTAGGGTAGTGTTTTGAGTTTTAGGTTTATTGTATCTTATTTCGCATATTCCGGGAGCAAAATGGCAATTAATTTTTGTAAGTTTCCTTTCTCGAGACCCGAACATCTAAGATCATCGATTAGGAGTATCAGGCGGGAGAATTGGGAGCCTTCTAAAACAGCTGTTCTCTGCTCGGATCACTTAGAGGAAGACTGTTTTGATAGAAATGGACAAACTTAGAAGTGATGTACAGCCAACTGTTTTCAATTTTACTGAACATTAACTGCAAGTAAAGATTTACTTATATATTTTTTTCTCATAATTAAACTGACGGTTTCGATGAAATAATTGACGTGACCTTATAACAATCTTAGAAAATGAAGTCTGGAGGAATTCTAGACCTTATTTACATCAGTAATAATTATGGGTTTCAGACACTGGAATGGTGGGAGAAGGAAAAGTGTGGTGGGTGTTTGGGGCTATTCCATTATACTATTCGTGGTATTTGGGACTCTTTTAACTGGTGTTACATATTTCTGATGATGACTATCAATATCGCTTTGCTAGCTGAATTTTATTAAAGAGGTCTGTAATAGTACATTAAGCTGCAGGTAATGTGATATATTGACTAGTTTTGAATATTTGCTGGTTTTATAAATGTGTACATTTGCTTCAATGATATTTTAATTTGATAATATTAGCGTTATTTCTTGGAAACAGGAAACAGAAATTCATTATCAAGCACCGATTACGATATGTCGAATCTAGGCCTGTATATTGAGCTACGTTTATAGGTACATCATTTTAAGAATGCATAATTTCGTGGCATACATGTATACAATTTACAGCAATGTTTGCAGAAACTGGTTTTCACTCGTATTATGTTACCGATCGCTAATTGCATGTATTCAGCACCTAAGTTAATATTTGCCGGCCGTTATTATACACTCATGTTTATTGCTATCCCGGAGATTTACTGACCTCGGAATGACGTGTCAGTGATCCCAATGTCCTTATGCTTTGAGTGAACACGTCTCTATATTTTTAATTATTCCAATGCGTCATTAATTGCGACTTAAAATTGACTATATTATCATTGCTTCCCCATAAGGAGAGCTCGAGGTTGGGTACGCCAACATGGCGAACCGCGCGTTCAACTTGGCGTACTTTCTCCTGCAGCGGAGACCTGCCATCAGCGATCCATGTATAGAGATCAGTGACGCCTCTGCTATCCAGGGAGATGTACATCCTATCTACAGTTATTCACAAATTATACAGGGTTATTCAGCTAAGATGTCTACCTGAAATAAGTCATGAACAGTTTAAGATACTGACATTCTGTTTTCACTTTCATTAATGGCATTAAGAGGAACTAGTTGAACATGCAGTACTTATCCAGGCTTTTGACAAAATTTATCGGCACACACGTTTCCATGTGTGTTGAGTACAAAAGCAAACACTTGTACAAACACGAACTTTTTTATTGATTCACCCGTTTACAAGTATCCATTTACTTTAAATTGCACTGAAACTAAAGGTGGTTCTCGCTAGCGATCATGAAAATTAACTATGTAAATTTTTTTCAAAATGATGCTGATTAGTGGGAATGACTGTTGTCAGTTCCCGAGTGTTCTTTAAGTCACAATAATAGTCTTCTTTTTACAATTGGCTTAACGCCACAGCGACACAGATAGGTCTTATGGCGACGATGGGATAGGAAAGGCCTAGGAGTGGGAAGGAAGCGGGCATGGCCTAAACTATGGTACAGCCCTAGTATTTGCCTAGTGTGAAAATGGGAAACCACGAAAAAACAACTTCAGGGCTGCCGATAGTGGGGCTCGAACCCACTATCTCCTGTATGCAAGCTCACAGCTGCGCGCCCCTAACCGCACGGTAATGAAATGGCGTATGGCTTTTAGCGCCGGGAGATCCCAGGACGGGTTCGGTTCGCCAGGTGCAGGTCTTTTGATTTGACTCCCGTAGGCGAACTGCGCGTCGTGATGAGGATGAAATGATGATGAAACAACACATACACCCAGCCCCCGTGCCAGCGAAATTAATCAATGATGGTTAAAGTTCCCGACCCTGCTGGGAATCGAACCCGGGACCCCTGTGACCAAAGGCCAGCACCCTAACCATCTAGCCATGGAGCCGGACACCGCACGGTCAACTCGCCCAGCACATGAAATAAAGAATGAAGCCCTTCTGTGCAATGTATAATGGGACATAGAATATGTCACGAGTATGCGGAAAGCAAAGAAGACTACTGTGAGAGGAACAATAATCACCACCACCACTACTACTGCGAGAGGTAGAAAGGGAATGACTGATTGCGCGTGCAGAGGTGAAACCTCACGACCTGTGTCAGTCCACCTGTCCAGACGACATTTTTCAAATAGGGGAAATCCTACGTGACTGGAGTACGGTGTAGATAAGTCGGCGTACGGCAATGTGTCACAGCTTAATTTTTATTCGGGTGGGGGTGGGAGGCCTGCTCCCCTGCGTGGCAATCGACTCAATCTATATTGCCTCCGACATGCTATTATTTCTAAGAAGAAAAGAGATAACAGAGAAGCGTGGGAAGCGATACAAGGAGTATCTGCCCGTTTCCATGTCAAACATGCTACCAAGGCCAGAGTTCGTGTTAGGAATGTGGTGTTGAGGCGTGGTATTAAGTGTCAGGAAAAACTACATAGGCAGAAAAAGAAATAGCCTACATGTAAACCTGACAAATTTTGACAGCACATGCAAGGTTGTGGTTTCTGGATAGGTCCAGGTGTTTGTGATAGTAGAGAAAAGGTATCATGCACCATCCATGATCCATATTCTCGCCAATCCATTTATCAAGAGATCAGTCCGTCTGGGCACTGCCGTGACTAGCGCGGGCCTTGCCGGTTGCGGAGCCATGCATCAAGAGCCACTAGTGCCCGCCGCACAGCGCCGCCCCATTGGGGGCCCTCGTACCCAGTCTCCGATTCCGGAGAATGAGGTCAAGCCCGCCTGGGTGGGGGCCTTCTGGATGGGGGTGGGTCATGACGCCAGAACTCCTTCCTCTCTGCCCACGCCATGGCCCCGTAAACAGGACAACTGCGATGGGAGGCCGAGTGGCCCCCCGTGCAGTTGGCGCACACCGATGCCTCTTTATGTGCTGCGCAGGCCGTGTAGTGGTGATTACCCCCACAATGGTTTCACCTCACTAAGAGCCCACACCTCTCCTACCGGTGGCCCCACCTCAGGCAGCGGAAACACTGCAAGAGCTGCCGAAGGGGACGTTTCGGTCACACCTGATTGCCGCTACCCGCTGATGTCCTCTCCCGATTGGCTCCTCAGTCGACTGCTGTCCTGGGAGCAGTCCTGGGCTGCGACCGGGTGGCCCTCTTCTGGTGGGCCGGAGACTTCTTCTTGCTGTTGCGGGGGCGGAGCCTGCTTTATGGCTGGGTCGGTCTCTTCTCGGCTGGGGAAGAAGCCTCGTCCTGGTGGCCCTCCTCCCGACCTGGTGACCCTGGGGTTTCGGGTGGCCACTCTGCAGCGCCGGCTTCTCCCTCCTCCTGGCTGGTTGAGACGGCGTCGGTAGTTGCCGACACCTGATTGCATTCCCTGTCCTGTGGGGCGCACATCGATGTCTGCAACATGATAGACACGCTGGCAGGCCACCCCTGTGTAGCAGCATCCGAACGACAGCCTCCCATCGCAGTTGCCCTGTTTACGGGGCCATGGCGTGGGCAGAGAGGAAGGAGTTCTGGCGTCATGACCCACCCCCATCCTCTACTGCCGTGCTGCCGTCTGGAGGGCCTTTCTGGATTGCGCCCTGGTGGGCCTTGGTCTGCGTCCACCTCGCAGAGGTGGTCCTTGGAGGAGTGGTCTGCGTCCACTTCGCAGTGCCGAGCCGTTCGGCGTGGATCGCACAGTCGCGGTACCAGGGGGCGGCATGCTCCACCTCCGTGGTGGGGTCGCTGGTCCCCGACGTGGACGGGATAACTAAGCCGGTATGAACCGCCTTATTCCTCGTCCATCGGTCCTTCCTAACCGTCTGGGTGGCAGTTGAGCAGGTCTCCATTCTGAGGGCGCCAGCGTTCATCCCTGGTGCGCCGGTCCTCCCTGGTAGTCGGATGACCTCATACCGGGTAGAAAGCTCCTTCGCCAAGCTTCCCAGGTGCTTCCCGCTGTGGTGCCGGACGATGAGGCCCCCGGGAGAAAGCTCTCGATGTACACAGAAATGGACACCCTTGGTACCCCAGTAGAGGGGTTGTGCATCATATGGAGGACTATGTTCCTTTCTATGTTTTCAGGGTGCCCCTCCCAATAGTACACGAGGAGAGCCTAATTATTCGAAGTCGCCTTGGTCTCCCGGAACTCGAAGGCATCAGGGGGGTCACACCCGACCCTGTAGGGTTCCCACTCCATCCAGTTGTCCACCGTAGTCATCCTGGTCCTCCTGAAATGAAAGTCCTGGAAGATAATATGAGCACTGAGAAGTGCTTCAGCCTTGACTGCTTTTTGCACAAGACAAATGATAGAAGGCAAATAATTTGAAGTTGTACTTTTGTTGTATTCATATTATCGTTTACCGAGCGAGTTGGCTACGCAGTATGTGCACTGCCTTATTCATAAGATCGCGTTTTATGTTCGATAGAGATATGACTTAACCGAGCGGGAAGAGGACGTTATAACAGCTGCCATCTTGCACAAGCTGTTCAGAATTCTAGTCTTATTTCTTTTCTCTGTTCGAATCTATCTTCTTAGAACAAATGTATCCCCTAACATGTTCTGAACACATGTTGTATCGTGTGTCGGGTTCTGCTCTAGTCTTTATCACTTATTTAAGTGTTCTGAACACATCAATCAATGTTCTAATCACATGTTGAGGTTAACGACATCGAGTACAGTGCTCGATTCTAGTCTTGTTATGTTTCAATCACTTCTTTTGCGATATAATCTTCTTAGAACAAAGGTACCCCCTGACATGTTCTGAACAAATGTTGTATCGAGTACAGTGTTCGATTCTAGTTTTGACCACTTATTTAGTAATCTGAACACATCAAACAATGTTCTGAACACATGTATCAAGTACAGCGTTTGATTCTAGTCTTATTATGTTTCAATCGCTTCTTTTGTCATCTGCAAGTCTAAACATGCATAATGATGTTATCGCTGCACACTCTTGCCTTCGCGATGCAGGTTTAAACTTGTTCGATAGAGATATAAAGCTATGCTTTGGCTTAGGAGGTGGAGGAGGTGGAGGAGGAGGAGAAGGATGAGGCCTTAACAGCCGATATTGTGTAAAGATGGCTGCTGTCAAAAAAACAGGTAGAATTTTTGTAATTACCCGCCACCACATTTCAAAGGCATAAGGTTTAGTGCTGTAAAGATACCAGCACGGCGCTCTGTTGATTAAAGATGAGAGCTGTCAAAAAAGCACGTGGAATTTTACAAACAAGAGCACGTGGAATTTCAAATTGCCCTCCACCGCATGCATAACAGCAGCCACCATCTTGCGCAGTAGCCTCTAAGCTAGCTTTCTTCATAAGAGCAGCCAGCATCTTGTACGAGCACCCCTAGGCCGTGTCACCATCTTGCCGCTGCTATCTTGCTCAAGCATCCCTAGCGAGTCTCATAAGATCCTATGTATAGCAACCATCTAGTACAAGCGCTCTTAAGCCGTCTCATAAGGAGCTATGTATAGCCACAATTTGTGTCCGCCATCTTGCGCAAGCATCCATAGGGCGTCTCAAAATGGCAGCAGCCATAAGCGCTCTAAAGCTGTCTCATAATAAGCTATGTATAGCCGCCATCTTGTAGAATTAGATACCTGCCAATGCCAAAGGGCCTAGCCGAACCGTTGATCTCATCATTAGACTACATTTTTCTCATGCTATGATGTTCCTGATACTGCGAACCTATCTAGTAGGCAGAAAAATGGTGTCCGTTTTGCCCTACGACGCACCGTTTTCGAGATATTTAACATTTTGCATTTGAGCCCCAAATTTAATGAATCGAACCAGCACGCTACGTTATATTCACTACCATAGCGATAGCTAATCAAGTTACGAAGACTTGCTTCAATACAAGCTAAAACAGACGAAATGCCAAAGGTCCTAAGTAAGAATCGAACCGTTGATCTCATCATTAGACTACTTTTTTCTTATGCTATCATGTTTCTGATACCGCGAACCTACGTATTGGGCAGATTCATTTTGTCCGTTTTGCTCTACGACGCACCGTTTTCGAGATATTTTGCATTTAAGCCCCAAATTTAATGAATCGAACCATCACGGCATATTATAATCTCTACCATAGCAGGACTTAATCAAGTTACGAAAATTTGCTTCAATACAAGCTAAAAGTGACCAAAATCCCAAAGGGGCTAAGTAGGAACCGAACCGTTGATCTGATCATTAGATTTCTTTCTTCTTATGCTATCATGTTCCTTATACTGCGAACCTGGGTATTAGACAGAAAAATTTTGTCCATTTTGCTCTACGACGCACCGTTTTCGAGATATTTAACATTTTTCATTTAAGCCCCAAATTTAATGAATCGAACCAGCACGGCATATTATAATCTCTACCATAGCAGGACCTAATCAAGTTACGAAAACTTGATTCGATACAAGCTAAAAGGGACTAAATTCCAAAGGGCCTAAGTAGGAACCGAACCGTTGATCTCATCATTAGACTACTTTTTTCTTATGTTATCATGTTCCTTATACTGCGAACCTAGGTACTAGGCAGAAAAATGTTGTCTCTTTTGCTCTACGATGCACTGTTTTCGAGATATTTAACATTTTGCATTTGAGCCCCAAATTTAATGAATCGAACCAGCACGGTACGTTGTACTCTCTACCATAGCGATAGCTAATCAAGTTACGAAGACTTGCTTCAATACAAGCTAAAACAGACGAAATGCCAAAGGGCCTAAGTAAGAATCGAACCGTTGATCTCATCCTTAGACTACTTTTTTCTTATGCTATTATGTTTCTGATACTGCGAACCTACGTATTGGGCAGAAAAATTTTGTCCGTTTTGCTCTACGACGCACCGTTTTCGAGATATTTAACATTTTGCATTTGAGCCCTAAACTTAATTAATCGAACCAGCACGGTACGTTATACTCTCTACCATAGCGATAGCTAATCAAGTTACGAAGACTTGCTTCAATACAAGCTAAAACAGACGAAATGCCAAAGGTCCTAAGTAAGAATCGAACCGTTGATCTCATCATTAGACTACTTTTTTCTTATGCTATCGTGTTTCTGATACTGCGAACCTAAGTATTGGGAAGAAAAATTTTGTCCGTTTTGCTCTACGACGCACCGTTTTCGAGATATTTAACATTTTGCATTTAAGCCCCAAATTTAATGAATCGAACCAGCACGGCACGTTACCCTCTAAGCTAGCTTTCTTGATAAGATCAGCAGCCATCTTGCCCAAGCACCCTTAAGGCGTCTCATAAGGAGCCGTGTATAGCTGCCATCTTGCGCAAGCATCCCAAGGGGGTCTTATAAGAGCCTATGTATAGCAGCCATCTCGCAGCCACCATCTTGCGTAAGCACCCTTAAGGCGTCTCATAAGGAGTCATTTATAGCCGTCATCTTATGCAATTGGGCATCCGGTCGTAAAACTGAGGTTAGGTCCTTCTATAAGATTAGGCTTGCTGTCTTGCGCGTCAAAAGTTCTTGCGTAGCACCCTTAAGGCGTCTCATAAAGAGTCATGTATAGCCGCAATCTTGTGCAATTGACGTCGGGAAGGGCATCTGGCCGTAAAACTGAAGTTAGGCCCTTCCATGAGGTTAGGCTTGCTGTCTTGTGCGTTAAAAGTTAGGTTAAGCCTCTCTACGATAGCGGATGTGAGGTTAGGCGGTGTTTCATAAGGAGCTATGGAAAGCCGCCATCTCGTGCAATTGGCGTCGGGAAGGGCATCAGGCCGTAAACTGAGGTTAGGCCCTTTCATAATGTTAGGCTTGCTGTCTTGTGCGTCAAAAGTTAGGTTAAGTCCCTCCAAGATTGCAGATGTAAGGTTCAGCTCACTCTCTTAGGCGTTAGGAAGGGCATCTGGCCGTAAAACTGAGGTTAGGCCCTTCCGTGAGGTTAGGCTAGCTCTCTTCCGCATAAAAAGTTAGGTTAAGCCCCTCCAAGATAGCATATGTGAGATTAGGGTCGCGCTCTTAGGCGTCAGGAAGGGCATCCGGCTGTAAAACTGAGGTTAGGCCCTTCCATGAGGTTAGGATAGCTCTCTTACGCATAAAATGTTAGGTTAAGGCCCTCCAAGATGGCGAATGTGAGGTTAGAGTCGTGCTCTTAGCCAGCGTGAAGAGGAGGCCTCTCCCGAGAGTGTGCGTTGGCGGTGGTGGAGAGGGGTTCTCCGGAGAGCGAGAAGAGGAGGTGGAGGAGGAGGCCTCTGCGGAGGGCCGGTGGAGGTGGAGGCGCCCGAATCCCCCACTTATGCTACTACCATTTGACCAAGAAATGACTAAAGCAGAACTTCTAATTGATGCAAAGCAATTCAGACCGAAAATAACAGACTGTATTGACAAGATATTTGAAGGATCTGGCTTCACACCCCTGAGATTACCAGCTTATCATGCGGACCTAAATCCCATCGAACTAATCTGGAACAGGATAAAAGGTAAAATTGCTTATATAAATGTCTACCACGTTTCTCTGAGTACGCTGAAAGCATTGAGAAGAGAAATGATTGAATCTATAACAGTGGATGACCGGAAACAACCAGTTCTAAAGGTGAAAGAAATACAACAAATGCACTGGAAACGGGATGTACTGCTGCAAGAAGAAATCGAGTGCATAATAAGCCTGAATTCGACAACAGCAGCGATGAGTCGAAGATACGACATTTTCATTATCTACAGTAAAATTCTTGCGATGAATGCACCAAATCTATTTCTCTCGAAAGCTTCGTCCTTCCATGAGGGCAGAAATATCCGCAACCCATTTTTTATTTACAAATAGGTACACAACGCGATCGATCCATGCTGACTACATTCTATAATAACACCACTCAAACACAATGATAAACAAACAAAAATTAAACTCCGGGTATTTTGAGGCTCCACGTAAAAGCACCTAGAGAGTGACTCATGTAGTATAATTGGACAGTTCTGCCGCCTCCTCCTCCTCCGGCTCCCAGGGCCTCCTCCTCCGCCGCAGCACGGGAGGCCTTCCCAGGGGCCCGCTCCTCCTCCTCCTCCTCCTCCCGGGGGCCTTCCCAGAGGCCCGCTCCACCGCCGCCACCCGGGAGGCCTTACCAGGGGCCCGCTCCTCCTCCCGCGGGAAATTTGAATTGGTAAACAAAGCCACGTGCTTTTTGACAGCTATCATCGACAACAACGCATCGCTAACATTGTGATGTTTGGGACATCACTGCATGTTTTCAATTATTGAATTATATAATCAATTGATAAGATGTATAATTGTATATATTTAATCACTGATAGGTCATTTTAAAATTAATATGTATATATACATAGGATGTGCCTTTGCTGGCAGGATGTAGTGTTTACAGTGCACTATGTCTTCTGGTATGGGCTAGAGCAATTTTGTTATTTTCATTGATCTGTCTCAGCTTTATCCTTAGCTTTGACAAAATGAAAGTGACTGAGGTATGAGTAATGCTAGTAATGCCATTCCTTCTGCAGCCAGTCCCTGCTATGAATGGTGTGAAAATATTGCTCATAGGGTCAGTTGGTGCATGCATTTCAGTGGGCTTGGCAGACTGATGTGTAATAGCAACTTCTGGCTTGGTGAGGAAAGCAACGGGAAACTACCTCACTCCTCATTTCCCTAGTACGCCTCTTCAGTGATGCCTAGGCCATCTATGACAGCTGATGGCGGAACTGTTGAGGATCCAACCAGCCTTCGGGCTGAGGACTAAACATACATACATATACATAGGATTTTTATCATCCATTTCAATCTTCATTTCATTTCTTTGTATCGCGGCTCTAACGTATTCTGTGCTGCCTCTGTGGATCAGTGGTAGAGTGTCGGCCTCCGGATCAGAGGTAGTCGGATTTTTGAAGGGCGGAAAAAAGTCCATTCGACACTCCATGTCGTACGATGTCGGCATGTAAAAGATCTCTGGTGACACATTTGGCGTTTACCCGACAAAATTCATTAAATCTCAGCCATAGACGCCCAAGAGAGTTTCGGTTTACTCTATCTGCCATCTAGTGGGCCTAGAGTAAAACGGAACGTCGAAATTGATGAGCAGACAGCCAGATGGCGTCAAATTGAAATGTCTGCACACGGTAGCTGAGGCCATACGATTATTATTATTATTTAACGTATTCTGAACGAACAAATAATTGGGTAAAGTATTTCAACATCATTCATATTAATAGCTTGCAGTAAATTCTCCAATAGCCGTTGTGAGGTGACTAGAGTCAGTAGGCTAATTTCTGCCCATTTCCAGGAAATGTACGTCATCAAGGTTACGAGAGAAGAGACAGTTGAAACATTATGAACGCCCACTTTTCGAACTTCGCTACCTGACACTTTATTTCAGCGGGAAAGTTCAGCCTATGTGAATGAACGTAATGAAGCAACGTGATGGATTCACAGCAATACATAGGAGAAGGTATAAGACCTCGAATCTTACTGGACCATGTGATATGGATGATGGAAGAAGACTTTTGAACCTATATACGTCGAAGACAAGAGCTGGAGAGGACATTCTTATTCTTACTCGTAAGCAGATTGTTACTCGTATTCGGACTTTCTAATTCTCACTCTTAGACACTGAGATACTCTTGGCAGACACTCTTACTACGATTCTACGTCTGCACATCGGAGAAGATTTTAACTTAGTTCACTTCGCATCTGAATAGTACCGTAGGATACTACTCAAAAGTTACTCTCATTGGGACTTCTTATCTCAATGACGAGAGGTATAGTCAACGGGAGACTGGTTTTGACTAGTACAGGGAAGGAGAAATGAATTTAGTTACGCTACTGTTCTGTAATACGGAAGAATACATGTGTATTCACTCCATGAACATAACCCATGGTGGTTTTGTATTTAAAATTAGGACTCATTACGACTTTATGTAAGGAGTACAGTAGGATGTGTTAAAGGCAGGAAAAGCATAAGTAGGACTGGAATCCAACAACAGATGAGGCAGCCGGTACGAGAGATCCATCGATCATGGGCTTCAAGACAACAGAGTCTACATATGGTGAGCTTATGGCATAAGTTACTGCAAGTATTCGCGAACAGTTCATTTTCTTAGAGTTAATTTCATTCAATTTTTCTTTCGCTTCCGTAAGTTCAGATTTCGTTAATACGCCGTTACGTCACGTTTTTCATCCTAATAAATAGCTGTTTTAATTTATATGTTCTGAAATTATTATTATTAATGATCCTTAAATGCCAAGTTAGTGTACTTAATGATTTGTGTTTCGTAACCTCACCCCTGGGAGTTTTTTGAGTTTCATTACGTATTATTATTATTATTATTATTATTATTATTATTATTATTATTATTATTATTATTATTATTATTATTATTATTATTATTATTATTATTATTATTATTATTATTATTATTATTATTTGTCAACTTTCGTTTTCAAGCCAAAACATTGAAGGCTGGCGCCCATAGGATATTGTTTATGGAGAAACAATGAGATATCATTTATTTATTTTAATATTAATGTGACCCGCCACTTTATATTTTGCCAACATCTGTGGGCCGAGTGGGTACGTCACAACATCAGTACTGCCATCTTGACGGTCCTAAACCTCAATGCTGCCAACTTAACCTCACTAGCGCGAGATTTGAATCGGTAAACAAATCCACGTGATTTTTTGACAGCCACGTGCTTTTTGACAGACAACAACGCATCGCTAACGTCATTGCAGCCACCCTAATGGACCTAGACTTCAGTGCTGCCAACTTAACCTCACTAGCTCGAGATTTGAATTGGTAAACAAAGCTACATGCTTTTTTGACAGCTGTCATCCGCCATCTTTAATCAACAGAGCACCGTGCTGCCCTCCTTAGCTACATATCTTTGAAATGTGGTGGCGGATAATTTGAAAAATGCTTTTTTTGACAGCAGCCATCTTTAATCGACAGAGCACCATGCTGCAATCTGATGACAGGCAATTCCACGTTACAGCAGCCATCTTTAATCAACAGAGCACCGTGCTGCTCTCTTTGGTTGAAATATGGTGGCGGCAATTTGACAAATTCAACGTTCTTTTTTTTGGAAACAAAGCCACGTGCTTTTTTGACAGCTACCATCCGCCATCTGTAATCAAGAGAGCACTGTGCTGCACTCTTTAGCTACTTACATTTCAAATGTGGTGGCGGCAAATTCGAAGTGCTTTACAAACTCACGTGCTTTTTTGACAACTACCATCCGCCATCTTTAATCAAGAGAGTGCAGTGCTGCACTCTTTAGCTAGATATCTTTGAAATGTGGTGGCGGCAAATGCAACGTGTTCTTGTTTGGAAACAAACCCACGTGCTTTCTTGACAGCTGTCATCCACCATCTTCAATCAACAGAGCACCGTGCTGCACTCTTTAGTTGAAATGTGGTGGTGGACAATTTGACAAACTGCCATCTTTAATCAAGAGAGTATCGTGCTGCCCTCTTTAGCTACATACCTTTAACATGTGGTGGCGGACAATTTGAAAAATGCTATTTGACAAGCTGCCATCTTTAATCAAGAGAGCAACGTGCTGTCCTCTTTAGCTAGATATCTTTAACATATGGTGGCGGACAATTTGAAAAATTCTTTTTTGACAGCAGCCATCTTTAATCAACAGAGCACCGTGCTGCTATTTTCATCGTAGTGGTGGGCAATTTCTACGTCACAGCTGTCATCCGCCATCTTGCATCGCAAACCTCAGTGCTGCACTCTTTAGCTACTACCTTTGAAATATGGTGGTGGATAATTTAAAAAATTCTACAGCAACCATCTCTCGACGCTAATTGCACAAGATGGTGGCTATACATAACCCCTTAAGGGTGCTCATGCAAGATGGCTGCTATACAATGGTTCTTATGAGATTTCCTTGGGATGATGTGCAAGATGGCAGTTACACATGGATCCTTATGAGACGCCCTAGGGATGCTTGCTCAAGATGGCGACTGCTCTTATGAGACGGCTTAAGGGTCCTTGCACAAGATAGCTGGAGACTCCCTAAGGAAGCTTGCGCAAGATGGCGGACACAAGATGGCGGCTATACACGACTCCTTATGAGACTCCTTAAGGGTGCTTGCGCGAGATGGCTGCTGCCCTTATCAAGAAAGCTAGCTTAGAGGCTAACGTGTCGTGCTAGTTCGATTCATTAAATTTGGGGGTTAAATGCAAAATGTTAAATATCCGAAAACGGTGCGTCGTAGAGCAAAACGGACAAACTTTTTCTGCCTAATGCCCAGGTTCGCAGTATGAGGCTCATGATAGCATAAGAAAAACATAGTATAATGATGAGATCAACGATTCGGTTCCTACTTAGGTCCTTTGACATTTGCTCTGATTTAGCTTGTATTGAAGCAAGTTTTTGTAACATCACAAGGTCTAGCTATGGTAGAGAGTATAACGTACCATGCTGGTTCGATTCATTAAATTTGGGGCTTAAATGCAAAATGTTAAATATCTTGAAAACGGTACGTCGTAGAGCTAAACGGACAAAAATTTTCTGCCAAATACCTAGGTTCGCAGTATCAGGAATATGATATCATAAGAAAAACATAGTTTAATGATGAGATCAACGGTTCGGTTCCTACTTAGGCCCTTTGGCATTAACGGCTATCTAATTCTACATGATGGCGGCTATACATAACTTCTTATGAGACAGCTTAAGGGTGCTTGCACAAGATGGCTGGAGACTCCCAAGGGATGCTTGCGCAAGATGACGGACACAAGATGGCGGCTATACATAGCTCCTTATGAGACGGTTTAAGAGCGCTTTACAAGATGGATGCTGCTCTTATGAGACGCCCTAGAGGTGCTTGCGCAATATAGCAGCGACAAGATGGTGACTATACATAGCTCCTTATGAAAGCCTAGGGGAGCTAGGACAAGATGGTGGCTATTATGAAGAAAGCTAGCTTAGAGGCTACTGCGCAAGATGGCGGCTGCTGTTATGCATGCGGTGGAGGGCAATTTGAAATTCCATGTGCTTGCGGCCATCCTTAATCAACAGAACACCGTGCTGCTATCTTTAGCTACTACCTTTGAAATGTGATGGTGGCAATGGCTACGTAAAGCTGCTTTCTTTAATTAACAGAGCACCGTGCTGCCATCTTTAGCTACTACCTTAGGTACGTAGTAGCGGGTAATTTGAAAAATTATACGTGCTTTTTTTGACAGCGGCCATCTTTAATCAATACAGCATCATGCTGCTACCTTTAGCTACTACCTTTGAAATGTGCTACCACGCAATTTCTGACAGCTCTCATCTTTAATCAACAGAGCATCGTGCTGCTATCTTTACAACACTGAAATGTGGTGGCGGATAATTAAAAAAATTCTTCGTGCTCTTTTGACAGCTATCAGCGGCCATCTTTAAACAATAGCGGTTATACATAAGCTGTTAAGGCCTTTTCCTATGTCAAGACATTGCTCTATCGAACAAGTTGAAAACTGCATCGCGAAGGCAAGAGTGTGCAGCGATAACATTATTGTGCATGTTTAGACTTGCAGATCACAAAAGAAACATAACAAGACTAGAATCAAACGCTGTACTCGATACAACATGTGTTCAGAACATTGCTTGATGTGATCAGAACACTAAATAAGTGATCAAGACTAGAATAGAACACTGTACTCGATACAACATGTGTTTAGAACATGCCAGGCGATACCTGAAGATCAGATTACAAAAGAAGTGATTGAAACATAACAAGACTGGAATCGAACACTGTACTCGATGTCGTTAACTTCAACATGTGATCAGAACATTGATTGATGTGTTCAGAACACAAAATAAGTGATCAAGACTAGAATCGAACACTGTACTCGATACAACATGTGTTTAGTACATGTTAGGGGGTACCTTTGTTCTAAGAAGATCAGATTGAAACATAACAAGACTAGAATCGAACACTGTAATCGATGTTGTTAACTTCAACAAATGATCAGAACATTGTTTGATATGTTCAGAGCCAAAGTGCAATTTCAATGATTTGCTTGGTTTAAAATCAAAAACTGTGGAAACACACTGTGCACATATCGCGTAGCTAACTCGCTCAGTAAACGACATTGCAAAACTACAACTTCAATGATTTGCCTAGTGTAAAAAATCAAAAACACACTGTGCACATACTGCGTAGCAAACTCGCTCGGTAAACGATAGAGCAATGTACAACTTCAAATGATTTACCTTCTATCATTCGTCTTGTGCGAAAATCAGTCGAACAAGTTATCGCATAAACATAAAATATGTCAATCTGTTAGCATGGGTTACAAGTATGTAGTTGATGCGGAAAGTAAAATTAAACAGAACGCTAGTGCTATAAGAAATACACTGCTTACATTTAAGTCCCTAGCTATTGAAGAAGTTATCACATAAACATGTACCATGGAATATGGGTTCGGAAACATATTGTTTCAATCTGTTAGCATGGGTTACAATCATGTAGCCTGTGTACGAGAGGACTACCATGCAAAATGCTGAACCGAAAAAAATAATCGTGATAGGGAATGGAACCCAGGGGTTACGTCTTATCATAAGAGCAAAAGGACTCTTCTTCTACCTCCTCCTCCTCCTCCTTCACCTAGTGCTAAAGGGCTAATGGTCTGAAGGGTAACGTGCTAAAGAGCTAATGGGCTAAAGGGCTCCTCTACTACCTCACCACATCCTCCTCCTCCAGGAAGGAGTTAGCTGAATTTGGTACATTTTAACATAAAATCCCCGAAGTACGATGAGTTGCGTTTTCCTAACAGAAATCAGTATCTGCTTGATTGTTTTAAGTGTTCGGAACACTGAAGTTTTCAAGATGGCAGCAGTGAGGTTAGCGATGTTCTGTTGTTGGATTTTAAATTCCGCGCTACGACATGCATGAGGTGACAGCCTTGAGGTTTAGCGCTGTAAAGATGACAGCAGTGAGGTTAGCGATGTTCTGTTGTTGGATTTTAAATTCCGCGCTACAACATGTATAAGGTGGCATCCTTGAGGTTTAGTGCCGTAAAGATGGCAACAGTGAGGTTAGCGATGCTCTATTGTCCTTCAAAATGAGGTTAGGGTCCGACAAGATGACAGCTGTCAAAACAGCACGTGGCTTTGTTTACCAAAAAGAGCACGTGGTTGTGACGTCACGGTCACGTAATCAATTCTTAACTCTACGTCGTTAAGAGCAGCATTAGGATTAGCTATGTTTAAAAATCTTGGGAACAGAACAGCAGTAAGAATAGCTATGTTTAAGAGCATATACACATCACCTATTGATTTTGCAAGCATCGACTATCGCACTAAACTTCTTCCGCTAGATTGTACTGCTGTTTTAGCATAACCTATACGCATGAATTTAAAGTACAAAGTAGAGCCATGTTTCAAAGCGTGTACACATTACCTATTTATTCTGCATGAATCGACTGTGATAGTACATATATCACACCCCCGAATTATATGTAGAAGTTAGAGATATTATTGTCAGTATTCGATTTATTATTATTATTGTACCGGGCGGTACACCTCCACGCCGCTAATTTAAAATGTGCGCCAGTTGAAACTCCTCTGCTGGAGGAAGTCTGAACTTTATCGAGGGTATTAATTTTCAAGTTTCTCAGAAGATGTCACTACTTGGAAAGTTTGGAGTTTTTGAACTGTGCCACTTTTGATGTATTTTTGTTTTACCGGTAGTAAGAAGTGTGAACTTTCTCTTCTAGAGGACACTACTGAAAAACTACAATGGTGCACCCTAGTGCGATGTGAAAGAACTGTTTTTTGGAGAAATTTTTATTTCAAAAGTTTGTTTCTTGTTAAATTTATTTCTGTTATTGTTTAAGTTGGCTGTATACCCCTCTCTTTCCCCTTGTTTTGTATTTAGCCAATCCCGAATTTCTTAAATTAATTTCTGACCAATCTGATGTATCTTCCCCCAACTTGAATATGCTGCTTATCCCTAACCAATAAAGTGATTGTGGGCGGGTGTTTTCTTCCCTAAAACGCCTCGAACTTTCCGCGAGAGTATATAAACTGCTGATTTTTGGGTCTCTGCGCCACTTCTGTTCCATCTTTTAGTGTGTAAAGTACATAGCAGGGGGCGGGAAGCGCCTCTTTCTTCGGCAGCGGTCAACAACAAGGTAATGGCCGATTAATAACTTCTTTCTTTGCTAGCTCAGCAGTTTAACTCTCGGGGCGGGTCCGAAGTTTTTTCATAATGTAACCTTCCTTAAAATGTAAAAACCCTTGGTATCTATTCTATCTTTAAACTGCATATCGGGATAGAGAGTGCTTAACCCTCTCGAGCTCCCACTCATATTGTTTTGAGGTGAACTTATTTTTTTTCTCAACATATTCTTCTTTAAAGTAATGTAAATTGTTTCTTTCTTAAGTCACCTCTTTAGTATGGGATTAGCCCTTGTATTAACGGCCTAGTGCCAAGTAGGTTTTAAACAAAGTGTATTAGGAGCGCAAGTTCGCCTCCTCTCAAATTGTTATTTTAGAGGTCATGTAATTAATCTTTTTCTCACTTAATAGACCTCAGTAGGTTGGGTATTTTACCCCTGTGTCTATGTCCTGGGAGGACAACTTGAAGGTGGAGTTTGGTGTGGCCTTTGAGAGGCTTAAAGTTTGAGAGCGAGTGGCTCTTTCTTGAAAACTGAGTGTTGTATGCCTCGAGGAGGATTTTCTGTGTAATTTGGAGCAAGTGCTCCTGAGCATGAATGGGGTTTTCTGCCCCTCTGTTAAAACTTATTTTGGAGTAAGGTTGGGCTGATTGCCCAGGAATTGTGAAGCCGGGGCGCGAAGCCCAAATCCGGTAAATATTGTAACTACATTTTGTTGACTTGCTACTCTGTACCTGCCATGCTTGTTATTTCTTTATTTTGAAAAGAAAATATAACCTTGTTAAATTTTACATTAACTTTGATTCCGTAGTTTGAGACTCGTTCAAGCCCGCACCTTCTTTCACCTCTACCTACCGCAAAAACACAGTAACAATTATTATTATTATTTTTATTATTATTATTATTATTATTAGTATTTCATTTATATATTTTGCCATTTATATTGGTAAGCTGGAAGATATCCACATATGTAGGTATGAGTAATTTGTTTTGCACGAGTGGGAAAACATTGCTTTAATAACTCTGGTAATTTGAATGAGTCATATGGCTACCCCAGTGTCTGTTGTGATGTACTTGTGTCGGGAAATTCATGAGTCATGTATATATCCCAGCCTGATGAGATGAGCTTGTTGTTGTACCAGGGAAATTTGATGATTCATGTAAAACTCCCCAGAGTTTGTTATTGTCTTGGGAGGAAGAAGTAGTTCAGGGCTTGGGCTTGAGAAGAGGACCACCCATGATTGGCTGGCAAGCACCAATCCAGACGTCTCATCTGAGAGGAGGGGGATGTTGATGTCTATAAAGGTTGATCATACGGCGGCAACCAGAGACATTGTAAGGAACATTGTAAGGGTGATTGTAGAGGTGATTGTAAAGGAACGAGAAGGAAGATAACTACAACTACAACTACAACTGACGCACTGTACGGGAAGGAAGTGGTGCTGATACACGGTACTGGAGTGACACGGCTGCAATGGACTGGACTTCAAACGTTCGTGGAGCATAGTCTTGTTATGTTTGTGGAAAGTGGCTGATTGTGGAGAGTGCTTGCGCATTAAGTAGTGTAGCACTTGTTGCGGCCTAGCATTATATGTTGGTGAAAGCTATCTCAGACTTTCCATAAATTTATGTTGAGGATCGACCGACGTGTGTATATATCTTTACAACAAGTGTTAAAATATGTGAACACAGTAGTACAAGGTACAGTATCTGTGTGATGTGATAACTGCCGATTATGAGAATCGGTAAGTCGAATTGATATAGAGACAGTGAAGGGTATTTATCTTCATACATGTACATTGTTCATCGGACTATCTACAAATGGTAGCTCAGTTCTCGCTTTCGTTTTCCCACGATTTTCATTATTATTGTTGTTGTTGTAAATATGGAGTCTTCCAGCAATTTTTTATGTGTGTATTATATGTATAATGTTGTATGTTGATGAGGTGCTCATGCACGGAATTTGTTAAGAATATAGTTAGCTATTTTAGAATCAGTGTTATTGATGAACCTAGGTGCAGTTCGTACCTAATTAGTCGTTTTCAGGAGGTTAGGTAAGGCCTGCAGCAGATGTACCAGTACGCAGCATTATGTACACGCCCTGGGATATAAAGTTTATCATGCTCTTATCTAAATTCGAGGGATCCATTCTGGTGAACTCTGGCGCCCATACTACGGACATTTCGGTTAATTATGCTTATTAATTTTATTAAGTTTTTGAGTAATTTTATTTATATATTTTTATTCATGATTTTATTTATTATAATCATCAAATAGTTACACGACTATCATACTAAAGTTTTTACACTAGATTGTGCTGCTATCTTAGCATAACCTATACGTACGAACTCAAAGCATGAAAAATAACGATGTTTAACAGCGTGTACGCATCACCTATCGATTTTCCATGCATAGATTATTTTTTCCGCTAGAGTGTACAACGGTCGCAATTGTGTGCTACTAACCTATGCGCATAAAATTAAAGCACACAGAATAGCATGTACACATCACCTATCGATTTTACATGCATCAACTATCGTACTAAACTTCTTCCCCCAGATTGTGCTGCTATCTTAGCATAACCTATGTGCACGAACTTAAAGCGCAAAGAATAGTTATGTTTCAAAGCATATACACATCACCTATCGATTTTGCATGCATCAACTATCGTACTAAACTTCTTCCGCTAGATTGCACTGCTATCTTAGCATAACCTATTCGGATGAACTTAAAGTACAAAAATAGCCATGTTTCCAAGCGTGTACACATTACCTATTGATTTTGCATGAATCGACTATCATACTAAACTTTTTTCACTAGATTGTGCTAAAATCGTATAAGTGTGCTGCTATCTTAGCATAACCTATACGTACGAACTTAAAGCACAAAGAATAACGATGCTTAACAGCATGTACACATCACCTATCGATGACGTATGCATCTTCTACTAGAGCGTGCGACTATTGTTTGTATCTGCTGCTATCTTAACAGAACCTATGTGTACGAACTTAAAGCATAAAGAATCTATGTGTAAAAGTCTTGCGAATATAGCAGAGTGTTAACTACGTAGGTGTAGACATAGAACTTCGCACGGTGATGTAGCATTCCGCGTAACCGTGACGTCACAGCCATGTGCTCTTGTAGGTAAACAAAGCCACGTGCTGTTTTGACAGCTGTCATCTTGTAGGACCCTAACCTCATTTTGAAGGACAATAGAGCATCGCTAACCTCACAGCACGGTGCTCTGTTGATTAAAGATGGCGGATGACAGCTGTCAAAAAATCACGTGGATTTGTTTCCAAACAAGAGAACGTGGAATTTGCCGCCACTACATTTCAACGAAAGAGTGCAGCACGGTGCTCTCTTGATTAAAGATGGCAGCTTGTCAAATAGCATTTTTCAGATATTCCGCCACCACATGTTAAAGGTATGTAGCTAAAGAGGGCAGCACGCCACTCTCTTGATTAAAGATGGCAGCTTGTCAAATTGTCCACCACCACATTTCAACTAAAGAGTGCAGCACGGTGCTCTGTTGATTAAAGATGGCGGATAACATCTGTCAGAAAAGCACGTGGGTTTGTTTCCAAACAAGAGCACGTGGAATTTGGCGCCACCACATTTCAAAGGTATGTAGCTAAAGCGTGCAGCAATGTGCTCTCTTGATTAAAGATGGTGGATGGTAGTTGTCAAAAAAGCACGTGAGTTTGTAAAGCACTTCGAATTTGCCGCCACCACATTTCAACTAAGGAGTGTAGCACAGTGCTCTCTTGATTAAAGATGGAGGATGGTAGCTGTCGAAAGGGCACGTGAGTTTGTAAAGCACTTCGAATTTGCCGCCACCTCATTTCAAAGGTTAGTAGCTAAAGAGTGCAGCACAGTGCTCTCTTGATTAAAGATGGCGGATGGTAGCTGTCAAAAAAGCACGTGAGTTTGTAAAGCACTTCGAATTTGCCGCCACCACATTTCAAAGGTAAGTAGCTAAAGGGTGCAGCACTGTGCTCTCTTGATTAAAGATGGCGGATGGTAGATGTCAAAAAAGCACGTGGCTTTGTTTCCAAACAAGAGCACGTGAAATTTTTCAAATTGCCGCCACCACATTCCAACTAAGGAGGGCAAGACGGTGCTGTCTTGATTAAAGATGGCTGTGTCACGTGGAATTGCCTGCCACCAGAGTGCAGCACGGTGCTCTGTCGATTACAGATGGCTGCTGTCAAGAAAGCATTTTTCAAATTATCCGTCGCCACATTTCAAAGATATATAGATAAAGAGGGGAGCACGGTGCTCTGTTGTATAAAGATGGCGGATGACAGCTGTCAAAAGAGCTTGTAGCTTTGTTTACCAATTCAAATATCGCGCTAGTGAGGTTAAGTTGGCAGCACTGAGGTTTAGGCCCGTTAAGATGTCTGTACTGACGTTAGCGATGCGTTGTTGTCTGTCAAAAAGCACGTGGCTGTCAAAAGATCACGTGGATTTGTTTACCGATTCAAATTTCGCGCTAGTGAGGTTAAGTTGGCAGCATTGATATTTAGGCCCGTCAGGATGGCAGTACTGGGGTTAGCGATGCGTTGTTGTCTGTCAAAAAGCACGTGGCTTTGTTTACCAATTCAAATTTCCCGCGGGAGGAGGAACGGGCCCCTGGGAAGCCTGCTGGGTGGCGGCGGATGAGCGCTCCCCTGGGAAGGCCCCTCGGGAGGAGGAGGAGCGGGCCCCTGGGAAGGACTCCCGTGCGGCGGAGGTGGAGGAAGCCCCTGGGAGCCGGAGGAGGAGGAGGAGGCGGCAGAACTGTCCAATTATACTACTGACTCATATACCTCAAATACGTTTCTATCAATATTGAAAATAACGAAGTACGATCAGAAGCAGACTCGAAATAATTATTTCGCCATTTTTACTTTAAACTCGTAACCGCGATCGCGTACAACCTATACATGTGTTCTCCTTGACTGACTGTACTGCGACGATCGTCTTGCTCGTTACAACTGGCGCTGTCCACTCGCCTTGGGCGGGTAGTACAAACATTTTAAAGAAATATAGTTTCAATATTGCTTTCAAAACTAATAACACAAACAAAAAACATTCTTTAACACCCATATTTTCAATAATAATAATAATAATAATAATAATAATAGTAATAATAATAATAAAATACATGCAACCCGGTGTTTACAAATTAAAGTGTGCCGAATGTGACAACTTACAGAGCACAAACCAGTAGGAACTTCGCCGTACGCTACGAGGAACACGTAAATACTGATAGACATACCAGATTTTCAACAATTAACATATGAATTAAAGCAATCACAAGATCTCTACCATAAATCAAGACATACAAATGATCCAAATAGCCAATAAATGATAACACCTGAGCATCCTTGAAAATCTGTACATACACCTTGACCAAAAGCATAACTGTATATATATATATTATATTAATGAAATTACACAAAGAAACAATGTATTAGTTGAAGAAGTGACAAATATTAGCAATCATCTGCAGACGAAGAGCCGCGTCAACAAGTTACTTCCTCTCCTCCCGTCGCTCCAGTTTCTCCTTCCCCACACCAGTAGTAGTTCAACGGCAAGCAATCGAGGTATGCAGAAGACAGGGGCGTAGCCAATGGGGGTTACTGGGGGTTAGGCAGTTTTACAAGAAAATAAACGGAAATTGACAATAAACAAGTGAAAGTCGACTCAATGGGTTGGCTCTTTTGAACATTCACAGACATAATTGTAAAACCAACAGACCTCTTGAATCTATTTTCTATGAAGCCTCAAAAGTTGGGTTTTGGACTGTAATCTGAACATATGATTCGCCGTAAGTTGTGGTGATGGTGGTGATAATTGTTTTAAGAGGAAGTACAATACCGGGCGAGTTAGCCGTGCGGTTAGAGGCGCCCGGCTGTGAGCTTGCATCCGGGAGATAGTGGGTTCGAATCCCACTGTCGGCATCCCTGAAGATGGTTTTCCGTGATATCCCATTTTCGCACCAGGCAAATGCTGGGCCTGTACCTTAATTAAGGCCACGGCCGCTTCCCTCCAACTTCTAGGCTTTTCCTATCCCATCGTCGCCATAAGACCTATCTGTGTCGGTGCCACGTAAAGCCATTAGCAAAAAAAAAAAAAAAAGGAAGTACAATTGGGCAACCTAATCACTAATCAGAGGAAAAAGAAATGGAAGGGACCCGACACTGCGAGAAATGAAGACATCGGCTAAAGGAAGGCAAGGGACACGAAGGGCGTGAACATGAGACTAACTAGACCTCGGGAACCTAATAGCGTCGAAGTCGAAGTCGAAAAAGTGTGTCCAAGGGAGGTCAGATAAGATATATGAAAGTGAGGAGCCACAAGTAAGTGGGAGCAATTCCAGGACTCAGCTAAGGTCCCCGTGGTCGCCAACCCACGCTCCCAAGTTGAGAGCCCCTGGTGGGTTACGTAAACGGATCGTTTCCAGGAAATTTCACTGTATGTTTTGTCCCAAATGGAAGGTAATAGTTGCTTTTACTCAAATAAAGTGTAAAATCTGCGGTAAATTAAGAAATACCGTCGTTACTATAAATATCTACGGTATACGTACTTACGGGCTGTAGACAGAACTCCCTTATGTTGCATTCCGCTGCTCGTGTCGTGTTTTGTTTTTTCTTGAGGTCCAGGACTAGCACCGACAAATGGGAGTGCTATGTATGTGAATTCCAACGAGCTTGTTGGTGAATTCTCATGTGGCCGATTACAGAAACGATGACTAATTTTAAGCCTTAAGGTGGGTACGCACTGAGAGTCAACTCAAGACCTTGGCGGTCTTTTTGATGTTAGTCAGACTTCTGGTCGGTGAAAAGGCTTCCGCAGCGCCAATTAGTTCCCTAGGTTTGTAACTTGTTCCTGAAGTCAGGAGCTTTCTTCAGTTTGGTTAAATATTCTGGTGAACTGACTTGACGAATTAAAAAATTTTGCCCTGTATAAATATGAAAAATATATCACAGGTTGTATGTTATTCGGGTTCGTTACCAACGCTTATATTTCATACGTAGATGGCTATGGATACTTATCAGTCAATACTGATCCGCATTTAGGGCAGTCGCCCAGGTGGCAGATTCCCTATCTGTTGCTTTCCTAGCCTTTTCCGAAATGATTTCAAAGTAATTGGAAATTTATTTGAAATTTATTGAACATCTCCCTTGGTAAGTTATTCCAATCCCTAACTCCCCTTCCTATAAATGAATATTTGCCCCAGTTTGTCCTCTTGAATTCCAAATTTATCTTCATATCGTGATCTTTCCTACTTTTATAAACGCCATTCAAACCTATTCGTCTACTAATGTCATTCCACGCCATCTCTCCGCTGACAGCTCGGAACATACCACTTAGTCGAGCAGCTCTTCTTCTTTCTCTCAATTCTTCCCAACCCAAACATTGCAACATTTTTGTAACGCTACTCTTTTGTCGGAAATCACCCAGAACAAATCGAGCTGCTTTTCTTTGGATTTTTTCCAGTTCTTGAATCAGATAATCCTGGTGAGGGTCCCATACACTGGAACTATACTCTACTTGGGGTCTTACCAGAGACTTATATACCCTCTCCTTTACATCCTTACTACAACCCCTAAACACCCTCATAACCATGTGTAGAGATCGGTACCCTTTATTTACAATCCCATTTATGTGATTACCCCAGTGAAGATCTTTCCTTATATTAACACCTAGATACTTACAATGATCCCCAAAAGGAACTTTCACCCCATCAACGCAGTAATTAAAACTGAGAGGACTTTTCCTATTTGTGAAACTCACAACCTGACTTTTAGCCCCGTTTATCAACATACCATTGCCTGCTGTCCATCTCACAACATTTTCGAGGTCACGTTGCAGTTGCTCACAATCTTGTAACTTATTTATCACTCTATAGAGAATAACATCATCCGCAAAAAGCCTTACCTCCGATTCCACTCCTTTACTCATATCATTTATATATATAAGAAAACATAAAGGTCCGATAACACTGCCCTGAGGAACTCCCCTCTCAACTATTACAGGGTCAGACAAAGCTTCACCTACTCTAACTCTCTGAGATCTATTTTCTAGAAATATAGCAACCCATTCAGTCACTCTTTTGTCTAGTCCAATTGCACTCATTTTTGCCAGTAGTCTCCCATGATCCACCCTATCAAATGCTTTAGACATGTCAATCGCGATACAGTCCATTTGACCTCCAGAATCCAAGATATCTGCTATATCTTGCTGGAATCCTACAAGTTGAGCTTCAGTGGAATAACCTTTCCTAAAACCGAATTGCCTTCTATCGAACCAGTTATTAATTTCACAAACATGTCTAATATAATCAGAAAGAATGCCTTCCCAAAGCTTACATACAATGCATGTCAAACTTACTGGCCTGTAATTTTCAGCTTTATGTCTATCACCCTTTCCTTTATACACAGGGGCTACTATAGCAACTCTCCATTCATCTGGTATAGCTCCTTTGACCAAACAATAATCAAATAAGTACTTCAGATATGGTACTACATTCCAACCCATTGTCTTTAGTATATCCCCAGAAATCTGATCAATTCCAGCCGCTTTTCTAGTTTTCAACTTTTGTATCTTATTGTAAATGTCATTGTTATCATATGTAAATTTTATTACTTCTTTGGCCTTAGTCTCTTCCTCTATCTCGACATTATCCTTGTAACCAACAATCTTTACATACTGCTGACTGAATACTTCTGCCTTTTAAAGATCCTCACATACACACTCCCCTTGTTCATTAATTATTCCTGGAATGTCCTTCTTGGAACCTGTTTCTGCCTTAAAATACCTGTACATACCCTTCCATTTTTCACTAAAATGTGTATGACTGCCAATTATGCTTGCCATCATGTTATCCTTAGCTGTCTTCTTTGCTAGATTCAATTTTCTAGTAAGTTCCTTAAATTTCTCCTTACTTCCACAGCCATTTCTAACTCTATTTCTTTCCAGTCTGCACCTCCTTCTTAGTCTCTTTATTTCTCTATTATAATAAGGTGGGTCTTTACCATTCCTTACCACCCTTAAAGGTACAAACCTGTTTTCGCATTCCTCAACAATTTCTTTAAACCCATCCCAGAGTCTGTTTACATTTTTATTTACCGTTTTCCACCGATCATAGTTACTTTTTAGAAACTGCCTCATACCTGCTTTATCAGGCATATGGTACTGCCTAACAGTCCTACTTTTAAGACCTTCCTTTCTATCGCATTTATTTTTAACTACTACAAAAACAGCTTCATGATCACTAATACCATCTATTACTTCAGTTTCCCTATAGAGCTCATCTGGTTTTATCAGCACCACATCCAGGATATTTTTCCCTCTGGTTGGTTCCATCACTTTCTGAATCAGCTGTCCTTCCCATATTAACTTATTTGCCATTTGTTGGTCATGCTTCCTGTCGTTCGCATTTCCTTCCCAATTTACATCTGGCAAATTCAGATCTCCCGCTACAATCACATTTCTTTCCATGTCGTTTCCCACATAGCTGACTATCCTATCAAATAATTCCGAATCCGCATCAGTGCTACCCTTTCCCGATCTGTACACTCCAAATATATCAAGTTGCCTATTATCTTTAGAAATGAGCCTTACACCTAGAATTTCATGTGTCTCATCTTTAACTTTTTCGTAGCTTACAAATTCTTCTTTCACCAGAATGAAAACTCCCCCTCCCACCTTTCCTATCCTATCTCTACGATACACACTCCAATGCTGTGAGACAATTTCTACATCCATTATATCATTTCTCAGCCATGATTCAACTCCTATTACAATATCTGGTAAATATATATCTATTAAATTACTTAATTCTATTCCTTTCTTTACAATACTTCTACAGTTCAGCACTAACAATTTTATGTCATCCCTACTTGATTTCCAGTTCCCTGTTCCCTTATCACCGCTCCCTAGGCCATCCCGTTTCCCTGAATGTACCTCCCTATTACCCTTCCAAACAAATTTCCCAACTTATACGTACCACTGCGGTTTAAATGAAGGCCATCCGAGCGCAGATCCCTATCTCCTACCCACCCATTAGGATCTAGAAATTTCACTCCCAGTTTCCCACATACCCACTCCATAGTCTCATTTAAATCCCCAGTCACCCTCCAGTCAGTATCCCTCCTACACAGTATTCCACTAATAACAATCTCCGCTTTCTTAAACTTCACCCGTGCTGCATTTACCAGATCCCACACATCTCCAACTATGTTGGTACTTATATCAGCTTGCCTTACGTTGTTGGTACCAACGTGAAACACCAAGGTTCTTTAAACACTACTAAAGGTTGGGCCCAACGCGAGCCGAGCTGCTATTGGTTAACGAAATGACGTCACAGTAGGAGCAAAGCAGCCGAGCCCAGAGCGCGCAAATCAGTAGGAATCTCATAATATCAGCAAACATTACAGTTTCTCAGAACTAATTGCAGACCAGACATAAAGATTACTGCTGTTATGAGATTGAAAAAGAGCACAGCATAGTAACTTTTCATTATTTCCATTACGAATAAGGCGTAAATGTAACGTGACGGCACACTGACCAACGCTTGAAATTTATTAACATTTCCAAATTCCTCTATTTAGTTTGAGGAAGGTTACGCGATTTCAAATCTGTAAACATAAATATTTAGAGATATGAAATCTTTGTCATATTAAATCTTTACAGCAGAAATTCCGTGATGGAACTACCGTATGTTAACATACGATATACTGACTCACTTCCGCAGGTATCGATTTAAAGCTTAACATATATTATAACAGCAGCAGAAGTAATTTCATATTCGAAACCATGCATAGATAGTCCTGAAAAACCTACAACCTGTTTTCCAGTCTTTGACCGGGTCAGGGATGTAACGAATGAACCATATATAGGCTATTATTACAACGGGGTCGCCACTCCCAAAGTGATTTATTAATGACCGATAAATGCTATGAAATTATAATGGAGAGTGTTGCTGGAATGAAAGATGATAGGGAAAACCGGAGTACCTGGAGAAAAGCCTGTCCCGCCTCCGCTTTGACCAGCAGAAATCTCACATGGAGTGACCGGGATTTGAACCACGGTATCCAGTGGTGAGAAGCCGATACGCTGCCGTCTGAGCCATGGAGGCTCCGCTTAGATAGTCTACTTTTTTTAAATTAAACAATACGAAAGAACAGGAAAAACACGTCATTAGAACACAGTCCTACCTGTGAGATTAGATGCCATGAAGTGGTTGCTTTTTGAAGATGAAATCCACTGTCGTGCCTTTCGCCGATGAGCTGCTATGGATTTTTCAGTTCTTCGCATTGACCTGTCATATTTTCTTTCACGGTCGGCGATGTAGCCGGCGAGGTACCGAAATCCTTCTGCTGAACAATCAGGTGTCGCTGTAGATTGCGGTGAATTTTTTTTTTCTATTTGCTTTACGTCGCACCGACACAGATAGGTCTTATGGCGACGATGGGACAAGAAAGGAATGGGAAGGAAGAGTCCGTGGCCTTAATTAAGGTACAGCCCCAGCATTTGCCTGGTGTGAAAATGGGAAACCACGGAAAACCATAGTAGTATAATTGGATGGTTCGGCCGCCACCTCCACCTCAGGCTCCCAGAGGCCACCTCCACCTCCACCTCAGCCAGAGGCCTCCCAGATGCCTCCTCCACCTCCACCTCAGCCAGAGGCCTCCCAGAGGTCTCCTCCACCTCCCGCGGGAAATTTGAATTTGTAAACAAAGCCACGTGCTTTTTGACAGCTGTCATCGACAACAACGCATCGCTAACCTCAGTACTGCCATCTTGACGGGCCTAAACCTCAGTAGTGCCAACTTAACCTAACTAGCGCGAGGTAAACAAAGCCACGTGCTTTTTGACAGCCACGTGCTTTTTGACAGATTTGTAAACAAAGCCACGTGCTTTTTGACAGCTCTCATCAACAACAACGCATCGCAAACCTCAGTACTACCATCTTGACGGGCCTAAACCTTAGTGGTACCAACTTAACCTAACTAGCATGAGGTAAACAAAGCCACGTGTTTTTTTTGACAGCCACGTGCTTTTTGACAGATTTGTAAACAAAGCCACGTGCTTTTTGACAGCTCTCATCAACAACAACGCATCGCAAACCTCAGTACTACCATCTTGACGGGCCTAAACCTTAGTGGTACCAACGTAACCTAACTAGCATGAGGTAAACAAAGCCACGTGTTTTTTTGACAGCCACGTGCTTTTCGACAGATTTGTAAACAAAGCCACGTGCTTTTTGACAGCTGTCATCGACAACAACGCATCGCTAACCCCAGTACTGCCATCTTGACGGGCCTAAACCTCAGTAGTACCAACTTAACCTAACTAGCGCGAGATAAACAAAGCCACGTGCTTTTTGACAGCCACGTGCTTTTTTGACAGCTGTCATCCGCCATCTTTAAACTACAGAGCACCGTGCTGCCCTCTTTCGTCACCTGTCATCGGCAGTGCTGCCATCTTGACGGGCCTAAACCTTAGTGCTACCAACTTAACCTCACTAGCTCGAGATAAACAAATCCACGTGCTTTTTGACAGCTACGTGCTTTTTTGATAGCTGTCATCCGCCATCTTTAATCTATAGAGCACAGTGCTGCCCTCTTTAGCTACTTACCTTTGAAATGTGGTGGCGGATAATTTGAAAAATGCTTTTCGACAAGCAGCCATCTTTAATCCAGAGAGAACAGTGCTGCCCTCTATGTGGTGGCGGCAAATTGAAAAATTCCACATGCTCTTGTTTGAAAACAAACTCACGTGCTTTTTTGACAGCTGTCATCTGCCATCTTTAATCTATAGAGCACAGTGCTGCCCTCTTTAGTTTGAAATGTGGTGGTGGTAAATTCCACGTGCTCTTGTTTGGAAACAAAGCCACGTGCAGCTGTCATCCGCCATCTTTAATCAACAGAGCACTGTGCTACTATCATGCGGGCAATTTCATCACCTGTCATCCGCCATCTTTAATCCACAGAACACCGTGCTGCCCTCTTTATGGCTACTACCTTAAGCACGTAGTAGCGGACAATTTGAAAAGTTCTGTTAGCTATCATCCGCCATCTTTAATCAAGAGAGCACCGTGCTGCCATCTTTAGCTAGATACCTTTGAAATGTGGTGGCGGCAAATTGAAAAATTCCACGTGCTCTTGTTTGGAAACAAACTCACGTGCTTTTTCGACAGCTACCATCCGCCATCTTTAATCAACAGAGCATAGTGCTGCCCTCTTTAGTTTGAAATGTGATGGCGGCAAATTCCACGTGCTCTTGTTTGGTAAACATAGCCATGTGCTTTTTTGACAGCTGTCATCCGCCATCTTTAATACAGAGAGCACCGTGCTGCCCTCTTTATCGTAGTAGATGTAAATTCGTCACCTGTCATCCGCGGTGCTGCCATCTTTAGCTAGATACCTTTGAAAAGCGGTGGCGGATAATTTAAAAAGAAAAATTCTACAGCAGCCCTCTCTCGACGCTAATTGCATAAGATGGTGGCTATACATGACTCCTTAAGGGTGCTTACGCAAGATGGCTGCTATACACAGGTTCTTATGAGACGCCCTTGGGATGCTTGCGCAAGATGACAGTTATACATGGCTCCTTATGAGATACCCTAGGGATGCTTGCGCAAGATAGCGGCTGATCTTATGGGACGGCTTAAGGGTCCTTGGACAAGATGGCTTGAGACGCCCTAAGGATGCTTGCGCAAGATGGCGGACACAAGATGGCAGCTATACATAACTCCTTATGAGACGCTTTAAGGGTGCTTGCGCAAGATAGTTGCTACTCTTAGCTTAGAGGCTAACGTGTCGTGATAGTTCGATTCATTAAATTTAGGGCTTAAATGCAAAATGTTAAATATATCGAAAACGGTGCACCGTAGAGCAAAACGGACAAAATTTTTCTGCCTAATACCTAGGTTCGCAGTATGAGGAACAAGAAAATCATAGTCTAATGATGGGATCAACGGTTCGGTTCCTACTTAGGCCCTTTGGCATTTGCTCTGTTTTAGCTTGTATTGAAGCGAGTCTTCGTAACATGATCAGGTCTAGCTATGGTAGAGAGTATAACGTACCGTGCAGGTTCGATTCATTAAATTTGGAGGCTTAAATGCAAAATGTTAAATATCTCGAAAACGATGCATCGTAGAGCAAAACGGACAAAATTTTTCCGCCTAATACGTAGGTTCGTAGTATCAGGAACAAGAAAAAACATAGTCTAATGATGAGATCAACGGTTCGATTCCTACTTAAGCCCTTTGGCATTCGCAGCTATCTATTTCTACAAGATGGTGGCTGCTCTTATGAGAAACAAGATGCCTTGAGACGTCCTAGGGATGCTTACGCAAGATGGCAGACACACAATGGTGACTATACATAGCTCCTTATGAGACGGCCTAGGGGTGCTCGCACAAGATGGCGGCTACTCTTATGAAGAAAGCTAGCTTAGAGGCTACTGCGCAAGATAACAGCTGCTGTTATGCATGTGGTGGAGGGCAATTTGAAATTCTATGTGCTTAATCAACAGAGCACCCTGCTGCCCTCTTTAGCTGAAATGTGGTGGTGGATAATTTGAAAAATTCTTTTGACAGCTATCATCTTTAAAAACAATGGCGACTATACATAGGCTGTTAAGGTCTTATCATTCTCCTCCTCCTCCTCCTCCTCCTCCCCTCCTCCTTCTCTACCTCCTCCTCCGCCTCTTATGTCAAGGCATAGCTTTATATCGAACAAGTTTAAACCTGCATCGCGAAGGCAAGCGTGTGCAGCGATAACATTATTGTGCATGTTTAGACTTTCGAAACATAAGAAGAGTAGAATCAAACGCTGTACTCGATACGACATGTGATCAGAACATTGATTGATGCGTTCAGAAAAACAAAATAAGTGATCAAGACTAGAATCGAACAATGTACTCAATACATCATGTGTTTAGAATATGTCAGGGGATACGCTTGTTCTAAGAAGATCAGATTGAAACATAACAAGACTAGAATAGAACACTGTAATCGATGTTGTTAACTTCAACATGTGATCAGAACATTGATTGATGTGTTCAGAACACAAAATAAGTGATCATGACTAGAATCGAACACTGTACTCGATACAACATGTGATCAGAACATTGATCGATGTGTTCAGAACACGAAATAAGTGATCAAGACTAGAATCGAACACTGTACTCAATACAACATGTGTTTAGAACATGTTAGGGGGTACCCTTGTTCTAAGAAGATCAGAATGAAACATAACAAGACTAGAATCGAACACTGTAATCGATGTTGTTAACCTCAACATATGATCAGAACATTGTTTGATGTGTTCAGAGCAAAAGTACAATTTTGATGATTTGCTTAGTGTAAAATCAAAAACTATGGAAACACACTGTGTACACATCGCGTAGCTAACTCGCTCAGTAAGCAATATTGCAAAACTACAACTTCAATGATTTGCATAGTGTAAAAATCAAAAACACACTGTACCCATACTGCGCAGCTAACTCGCTCGGTAAACGATATAGCCAAAGTATAACTTCAAATTATTTACCTTCCATCATTCGTCTTGTGTGTAAAAATCAGTCGAACAAGTTATCGCATAAACATGGCTGAAAAAAAATCGTGATAGGGTATGGAACCCAGGGGTTACATCTTATCAGAAGGGCAAAAAGGATGAAAGGACTCTTCCTCCTCCTTACCGCACATTCCTTGAAGGGCTAATTGGCTGAAGGGCTAATGGGCTAAAGGGCTAAAGGGCTAATGGGCTAAAGGGCTAATGGGCTAAAGGGCTAAAGGAGCAACAACCTCGTCGATCGCTATCAGCAAGAACGCTTGTACTTTGTTAAGTGTAGAAAATTAATCTTTATTTGTAAATGGTTTCATGTTCAGAACAAGGAATGGAAAATCCCCGAGGTGCGATGAGTTACGTTTTTCGAACTAGTGTTTGGAACACTGAACTTTTCAAGATGATAGCAGAGAGTTTAGCAATGTTCTGTTGTTGGATTTTAAATTCCGCGCTACAACATGCATAAGGTGGTAGCCTTGAGGTTTACCGCTGTAAAGATGGCAAGAGTGAGGTTAACAATGTTCTGTTGTTGGATTTTAAATTCCGCGCTACAACATGCATAAGGTGGCAGCCTTGATGTTTACCGCCGTAAAGATGGCAAGAGTGAGGTTAACAATGTTCTGCTGTTGGATTTTAAATTCCGCGCTATAACATGCATAAGGTGGCAGCCTTGAGGTTTACCGCCGTAAAGATGGCAGCAGTGAGGTTAGCGACGCTCTATTGTCCTTCAAAGTGAGGTTAGAGTTCGTCAAGAAGACAGCTGTCAAAAAAGCACGTGGCTATGTTTACCAAACAAGAGCACGTGGTCGTGACGTCACGGTCACGTAGTATGTTGCCTCAGCATGTAAAGTTCAATGTCTACACCTACGTAGTTAACACTCTGCTATGTTCACAAGATTTTTTACACATAACTATTCTTTATGCTTTAAGTTCATGCACATAGGCTATGCTAAGATAGCAGTACAAACACATGCGAACTTTGTACATTCTAATGGAATAAGTTTAGTACTGTGTGCATCATGGATACATGATGTGTGCACGCATTTAATCTTGACTATACGTAATGCTGCTGTTTTGTTTACAAGATTTTTATACATTGCTATTCTTTATGCTTTAAGTTCGTGCACGCACAAGCGATACTCGTACGCTCTAGCAGGAGAAGTTTAGTACGATATTCGATACATACATTATCGATAGGTGATGTGTACACGCTTTAGAACATAGCTCATCTTTATGCTTTAAGTTCGTGCACAGGGGTTTGGGATACACAAAAGCGATTGCTACATGCTCTAGCGGAAGAAGTCTAGTACGATAGTCGATGCATGTAAAATCGATAGGTTATGCTAAGATAGCAGCACACTTACATGATTTTAGCACAATCTAGTGGAAAAAGTTTAGTATGATAGTCGTTTCGTGCAAAATCATTAGGTAATGTGTAAACGCTTTGAAACAAGGCTATTCTTTGTACTTTAAGTTCATGTGTATGAGTTATGCTAAGATAGCAGCACAACCTATCGGAAGAAGTTTTGTACGAGAGTCGATACATGCAAAGTCGATAGGTAATGTGTACACGCTTTGAAGCATGGCTATTCTTTGTACCTTAAAGTCATACGTATAGGTTATGCTAAGATAGCAGCACAATCTGGCGGAAGAAGTTCAGGGTGATCTGTACACGCTTTGAAACAAGGCTATTCTTTGTACTTTAAGTTCATGCGTCTTAGTTATGCTTGCGATAGTCGATGCATGTAAAATCGATAGGTTATGCTAAGATAGCAGCACACTTACACGATTTTAGCACAATCTAGTGGAAGAAGTTTAGTACGAGAGTCGATGCTTGCAAAATCATTAGGTAATGTGTACACGCTTTGAAACAAGGCTATTCTTTGTACTTTAAGTTCATGCGTCTTAGTTATGCTAAGATAGCAGCACAATCTACCTGAAGAAGTTTTGCACGAGAGTCGATACATGCAAAATCGATAGTTGATGCGTACACGCTTTAAAACATGACTATTCATTGTACTTTAAGTTCATGGGTATAGCTTATGCTAAGATAGCAGCACAATCTAGCGGAAGAAATTTAGTACGAGATTCGATGAATGCAAAATCAATAAGTAATGTGTACACGTTTGAAACATGGCTATTCTTCGTACTTTAAGTTCATGTGTATAAGTTATGCTAAGATAGCAGCACAACCTTGCGGAAGAAGTTTAGTACGATATTTGTTGCATGCAAAGTCGATAGGTAATGTGTACACGCTTTGAAACATGGCTATTCTTTGTACCTTAAGGTCATGCGTATAGGTTACGCTAAGATAGCAGCACAATCTAGCGGAAGAAGTTTAGTACGAGAGTCGATGCTTGCAAAATCGATAGGTAATGCGTACACGTTTTGAGACATAGCTATTCTTTGTTCTTTAAGTTCATGCGTCTTAGTTATGCTGAGATAGCAGCACAATCTACCTGCAGAAGTTTAGTATGAGAGTCGATACATGCAAATTCGATAGTTGATGTGTACACGCTTTGAAACATGACTATTCATTGTACTTTAAGTTCATGGGTATAGGTTATGCTAAGATAGCAGCACAATCTAGCGGAAGAAATTTAGTACGATATTTGATGCATGCAAAATCAATAAGTAATGTGTACACGCTTTGAAACATGGCTATTCTTTGTACTTTAAGTTCATGTGTATAAGTTATGCTAAGATTTCAGCACAACCTAGCGGAAGAAGTTTAGTACGATATTTCTTGCATGCAAAGTCGATAGGTAATGTGTACACGCTTTGAAACATGGCTATTCTTTGTACCTTAAGGTCACGCGTATAGGTTATGCTAAGATAGCAGCACAATCTAGCGGAAGAAGTTTAGTACGAGAGTCGATGTGTGAAAATCGATAGGTGATGTGTACACGCTTTGAAACATGGCTATTCATTGTACTTTAATTTTATGGGTATAGGTTATGCTAAGATAGCAGCACGATCTAGCGGATGAAGTTTAGTTCGATGGTCGATGCATGTAAAATCGATAGGTCATGTGTACACGCTTTGAAACATAGCAATTCATACTGCTGCTCTGTTCCCAAGACTTTTAAGCATAGCTAACCCTAATACTGCTCTTAACGACGTCGAGCTAAGGATTGATTACGTGACCGTGACGTCACGACCACGTGCTCTTGTTTGGTAAACATAGCCACGTGCTTTTTTGACAGCTGTCTTCTTGACGAACCCTAACCTCACTTTGAAGGACAATAGAGCGTCGCTAACCTCACTGCTGCCATCTTTACGGCGGTAAACCTCAAGGCTGCCACCTTATGCATGTTATAGCGCGGAATTTAAAATCCAACAGCAGAACATTGTTAACCTCACTCTTGCCATCTTTACGGCGGTAAACCTCAAGGTTGCCACCTTATGCATGTTGTAGCGCGGAATTTAAAATCCAACAACAGAACATTGTTAACCTCACTCTTGCCATCTTTACGGCGGTAAACCTCAAGGCTACCACCTTATGCATGTTGTAGCGCGGAATTTAAAATCCAACAACAGAACATTGCTAAACTCTCTGCTATCATCTTGAAAAGTTCAGTGTTCCAAACACTAGTTCGAAAAACGTAACTCATCGCACCTCGGGGATTTTCCATTCCTTGTTCTGAACATGAAACCATTTACAAATAAAGATTAATTTTCTACACTTAACAAAGTACAAGCGTTCTTGCTGATAGCGATCGACGAGGTTGTTGCTCCTTTAGCCCTTTAGCCCATTAGCCCTTTAGCCCATTAGCCCTTTAGCCCTTTAGCCCATTAGCCCTTCAGCCAATTACCCCTTCAAGGAATGTGCGGTAAGGAGGAGGAAGAGTCCTTTCATCCTTTTTGCCCTTCTGATAAGATGTAACCCCTGGGTTCCATACCCTATCACGATTTTTTTTTCAGCCATGTTTATGCGATAACTTGTTCGACTGATTTTTACACACAAGACGAATGATGGAAGGTAAATAATTTGAAGTTATACTTTGGCTATATCGTTTACCGAGCGAGTTAGCTGCGCAGTATGGGTACAGTGTGTTTTTGATTTTTACACTATGGAAATCATTGAAGTTGTAGTTTTGCAATATTGCTTACTGAGCGAGTTAGCTACGCGATATGTGCACAGTGTGTTTCCATAGTTTTTGATTTTACACTAAGCAAATCATCAAAATTGTACTTTTGCTCTGAACACATCAAACAATGTTCTGATCATATGTTGAGGTTAACAACATCGATTACAGTGTTCGATTCTAGTCTTGTTATGTTTCATTCTGATCTTCTTAGAACAAGGGTACCCCCTAACATGTTCTAAACACATGTTGTATTGAGTACAGTGTTCGATTCTAGTCTTGATCACTTATTTCGTGTTCTGAACACATCGATCAATGTTCTGATCACATGTTGTATCGAGTACAGTGTTCGATTCTAGTCATGATCACTTATTTTGTGTTCTGAACACATCAATCAATGTTCTGATCACATGTTGAAGTTAACAACATCGATTACAGTGTTCTATTCTAGTCTTGTTATGTTTCAATCTGATCTTCTTAGAACAAGCGTATCCCCTGACATATTCTAAACACATGATGTATTGAGTACATTGTTCGATTCTAGTCTTGATCACTTATTTTGTTTTTCTGAACGCATCAATCAATGTTCTGATCACATGTCGTATCGAGTACAGCGTTTGATTCTACTCTTCTTATGTTTCGAAAGTCTAAACATGCACAATAATGTTATCGCTGCACACGCTTGCCTTCGCGATGCAGGTTTAAACTTGTTCGATATAAAGCTATGCCTTGACATAAGAGGCGGAGGAGGAGGTAGAGAAGGAGGAGGGGAGGAGGAGGAGGAGGAGGAGGAGAATGATAAGACCTTAACAGCCTATGTATAGTCGCCATTGTTTTTAAAGATGATAGCTGTCAAAAGAATTTTTCAAATTATCCACCACCACATTTCAGCTAAAGAGGGCAGCAGGGTGCTCTGTTGATTAAGCACATAGAATTTCAAATTGCCCTCCACCACATGCATAACAGCAGCTGTTATCTTGCGCAGTAGCCTCTAAGCTAGCTTTCTTCATAAGAGTAGCCGCCATCTTGTGCGAGCACCCCTAGGCCGTCTCATAAGGAGCTATGTATAGTCACCATTGTGTGTCTGCCATCTTGCGTAAGCATCCCTAGGACGTCTCAAGGCATCTTGTTTCTCATAAGAGCAGCCACCATCTTGTAGAAATAGATAGCTGCGAATGCCAAAGGGCTTAAGTAGGAATCGAACCGTTGATCTCATCATTAGACTATGTTTTTTCTTGTTCCTGATACTACGAACCTACGTATTAGGCGGAAAAATTTTGTCCGTTTTGCTCTACGATGCATCGTTTTCGAGATATTTAACATTTTGCATTTAAGCCTCCAAATTTAATGAATCGAACCTGCACGGTACGTTATACTCTCTACCATAGCTAGACCTGATCATGTTACGAAGACTCGCTTCAATACAAGCTAAAACAGAGCAAATGCCAAAGGGCCTAAGTAGGAACCGAACCGTTGATCCCATCATTAGACTATGATTTTCTTGTTCCTCATACTGCGAACCTAGGTATTAGGCAGAAAAATTTTGTCCGTTTTGCTCTACGGTGCACCGTTTTCGATATATTTAACATTTTGCATTTAAGCCCTAAATTTAATGAATCGAACTATCACGACACGTTAGCCTCTAAGCTAAGAGTAGCAACTATCTTGCGCAAGCACCCTTAAAGCGTCTCATAAGGAGTTATGTATAGCTGCCATCTTGTGTCCGCCATCTTGCGCAAGCATCCTTAGGGCGTCTCAAGCCATCTTGTCCAAGGACCCTTAAGCCGTCCCATAAGATCAGCCGCTATCTTGCGCAAGCATCCCTAGGGTATCTCATAAGGAGCCATGTATAACTGTCATCTTGCGCAAGCATCCCAAGGGCGTCTCATAAGAACCTGTGTATAGCAGCCATCTTGCGTAAGCACCCTTAAGGAGTCATGTATAGCCACCATCTTATGCAATTAGCGTCGAGAGAGGGCTGCTGTAGAATTTTTCTTTTTAAATTATCCGCCACCGCTTTTCAAAGGTATCTAGCTAAAGATGGCAGCACCGCGGATGACAGGTGACGAATTTACATCTACTACGATAAAGAGGGCAGCACGGTGCTCTCTGTATTAAAGATGGCGGATGACAGCTGTCAAAAAAGCACATGGCTATGTTTACCAAACAAGAGCACGTGGAATTTGCCGCCATCACATTTCAAACTAAAGAGGGCAGCACTATGCTCTGTTGATTAAAGATGGCGGATGGTAGCTGTCGAAAAAGCACGTGAGTTTGTTTCCAAACAAGAGCACGTGGAATTTTTCAATTTGCCGCCACCACATTTCAAAGGTATCTAGCTAAAGATGGCAGCACGGTGCTCTCTTGATTAAAGATGGCGGATGATAGCTAACAGAACTTTTCAAATTGTCCGCTACTACGTGCTTAAGGTAGTAGCCATAAAGAGGGCAGCACGGTGTTCTGTGGATTAAAGATGGCGGATGACAGGTGATGAAATTGCCCGCATGATAGTAGCACAGTGCTCTGTTGATTAAAGATGGCGGATGACAGCTGCACGTGGCTTTGTTTCCAAACAAGAGCACGTGGAATTTACCACCACCACATTTCAAACTAAAGAGGGCAGCACGGTGCTCTATAGATTAAAGATGGCAGATGACAGCCGTCAAAAAAGCACGTGAGTTTGTTTTCAAACAAGAGCATGTGGAATTTTTCAATTTGCCGCCACCACATAGAGGGCAGCACTGTTCTCTCTGGATTAAAGATGGCTGCTTGTCGAAAAGCATTTTTCAAATTATCCGCCACCACATTTCAAAGGTAAGTAGCTAAAGAGGGCAGCACTGTGCTCTATAGATTAAAGATGGCGGATGACAGCTATCAAAAAAGCACGTAGCTGTCAAAAAGCACGTGGATTTGTTTATCTCGAGCTAGTGAGGTTAAGTTGGTAGCACTAAGGTTTAGGCCCGTCAAGATGGCAGCACTGCCGATGACAGGTGACGAAAGAGGGCAGCACGGTGCTCTGTAGTTTAAAGATGGCGGATGACAGCTGTCAAAAAGCACGTGGCTGTCAAAAAGCACGTGGCTTTGTTTATCTCGCGCTAGTTAGGTTAAGTTGGTACTACTGAGGTTTAGGCCCGTCAAGATGGCAGTACTGGGGTTAGCGATGCGTTGTTGTCGATGACAGCTGTCAAAAAGCACGTGGCTTTGTTTACAAATCTGTCGAAAAGCACGTGGCTGTCAAAAAAACACGTGGCTTTGTTTACCTCATGCTAGTTAGGTTAAGTTGGTACCACTAAGGTTTAGGCCCGTCAAGATGGTAGTACTGAGGTTTGCGATGCGTTGTTGTTGATGAGAGCTGTCAAAAAGCACGTGGCTTTGTTTACAAATCTGTCAAAAAGCACGTGGCTGTCAAAAAAAACACGTGGCTTTGTTTACCTCGCGCTAGTTAGGTTAAGTTGGCACTACTGAGGTTTAGGCCCGTCAAGATGGCAGTACTGAGGTTTGCGATGCGTTGTTGTTGATGAGAGCTGTCAAAAAGCACGTGGCTTTGTTTACAAAACTGTCAAAAAGCACGTGGCTGTCAAAAAGCACGTGGCTTTGTTTACCTCGCGCTAGTTAGGTTAAGTTGGCACTACTGAGGTTTAGGCCCGTCAAGATGGCAGTACTGAGGTTAGCGATGCGTTGTTGTCGATGACAGCTGTCAAAAAGCACGTGGCTTTGTTTACAAATTCAAATTTCCCGCGGGAGGTGGAGGAGACCTCTGGGAGGCCTCTGGCTGAGGTGGAGGTGGAGGAGGCATCTGGGAGGCCTCTGGCTGAGGTGGAGGTGGAGGTGGCCTCTGGGAGCCTGAGGTGGAGGTGGCGGCCGAACCATCCAATTATACTACTAACCATCTTCAGGGCTGCCGACAGTGGGGTTCGAACCCACTATCTACTGGATACTGGCCGCACTTAAGCGACTGCAGCTATCGAGCTCGGTCGGTGAATCATTAATGGCACAGTTTTCTATCGCAATGGTACTGTACAATGAACACATAAATTTCACTCCAGCTACTATTACACTGTTCACGCAACTAACGAAAAGAAAATAAGTGCACCTCACTGCACGAAACACAACAACTTAACAGAGATCTCACAGAAACGAACTGCGACACACACACTACGCAAAATACAGTAGGCCACTATATAAACCAACAGCAATATACGGAAAGAAATTACGTATAATTATTACGTGGAAATCCTTTCTTTATAAGACAGACATATATAAACAACGAAATGAGATACACGTGCGGTTGTATGCTACACAGTCACGGTGCTCCTGTGATGACGTCACGAGCAGGACGAGGGAAAACTAACATCTACTGCGCAACCAATCTGGGCCACCCGTGGTGAAACACTACCACCTTCTCCTTCCCCTCCTCCCTCTCTTCTACTTTCCTCAACATCTGCCTCAACCTAATTCCTGGATAACATTCTACCCTGGTTCCCTTTCCTCCACACACTTATTGTTCTCAGTGGTGTATGTAGCAAAATAATAATTATTTCTTAATGATATTGATATCTTATTGCACAGTGTACTTAGTAAGCTTTGTTCGAGTTCATTCCATTGCTGATAAGTTCGCACAGTATGTGCGACGTTGAAGATGGATCCAAGAAAACTGTTGGCAATACTGGCTGCAACAGCATGTTCAGAATTCGTAATGGCTGCCATCTGTGAGCAAGACGTGTGTGATGCTGTGACGCTTGAGTCCCTTGTGAAATACTTTAAAGCTAACAAAAGTGGAGAAAATTAGGTAGGAAATCTACACCAAATTGTTTTAAACGTTTACAGTAGCCTAGGAGATGAGAATCCGCTGTGGACTGTGGAAGACGTGGTGACGCAGCTGACCGGCGTTTATGTGTACATTGTTTACGCCGCTCGCGTGGAATTTAAACTCCACGGAAAATCCATGTCTCCAGCGAAAGGCCGATGTGTCAGCTCAGCGCTCGCCGTAAATAAAACAGGAAGGGCCTTAACACGGTATGGGAATATGATACTTGGCGTATTCGATGATAATAATAGGCTAATAATTTGTATTTTGCTTTATATTCGTAACCGCCCTCTACCTGCAGAAATGTTGTCATGAGGGGATCATGAGTTCGTTTTTACCTTCCGAATGACGGGACTACAATATTTACAACATTCCTGGAAACATTGTATTTTGCAAGCCCACTCACGGGTGGGGCTTTCAGCTTTTTGAACTATGAGAAACTGCCACTGGCAGTCGTTGCACGAGAGCGGAATCGTATACTTAATGTTGTAAGTCTCCATGTGCCTCAAACAAATTGCATTATGAAATAAAAATAAACCTTGTTTCTCTTGCCTCCGTATTCGTCAGTAATCTGTAGGATTTTCATTGCCAATAAAGGAATAAATAGGTATGGTACGTAATCAAAGTACAGCTATGTGAAAGGATGTGATTTCGTTTGATGCTTCACTATTTCAGAATGAAGTACTTGTCAGATAGACTCACGGCGTTAATGATAAGCTGGTTGTGGCGGAGTTGGAGAACGGAGACGGGAAGGGGGAACAGGGGACGTGCTCACGTGCGGAAGGATACTTTTCCTAAGCTCTTGACTTGAATTTCAGTATAGGAGGCTGCAACATGCGACGCAACGGTTGCTGCAAGCTTGTATAATGTGTACGTTCGTCAAACCTCAATGCGAACACCAGTAGTTCCGCAGCGTTCGTTGTGACACATGCAACAATGTCGTCCAGTATACTCGTCATAAGTGCTGTGTATATTCTGCTGCACCGGGCGAGTTGGCCGTGCGCGTAGAGGCGCGCGGCTGTGAGCTTGCATCCGGGAGATAGTAGGTTCGAATCCCACTATCGGCAGCCCTGAAAATGGTTTTCCGTGGTTTCCCATTTTCACACCAGGCAAATGCTGGGGCTGTACCTTAATTAAGGCCACGGCCGCTTCCTTCCAACTCCTAGGCCTTTCCGATCCCATCGTCGCCATAAGACCTATCTGTGTCGATGCGACGTAAAGCCCCTAGCAAAAAAAAAATATTCTGCTGCATTACCTAATCAAGGACTATAAACATCCCCGTCGTTGGTGGCAAGATGAGTTTTAATAATAATAATAATAATGTTATTTGATTTACGTCCCACTAACAACTTTTACGGTCTTCGGAGACGCCGAGGTGCCGGAATTTAGTCCCGCAGGAGTTCTTTTACGTGCCAGTAAATCTACCGACACGGGGCTGTCGTATTTGAGCACCTTCAAATACCACCGGACTGAGCCAGGATCGAACCTGCCAAGTTGGGGTTAGGAGACCATCGCCTTAACCGTCTGAGCTACTCAGCCCGGCAAGATGAGTTTTACAAAGGTAAACCTAATTCCAGTTTGCTTCTGGATTTGAAATCACAAGAAATAAGTGGATATTTTAAGAATTTCACTCGTATATCACCGACCGATTTCGAGTATTTATTAAATTTGGTTGAACCGAAAAATAAACAAGGGACACGAAATTTAGAAAAAAGCTAAATTGGCACTTACTTTGGGATTTTCAGCCACCGGTGACAGCTTCACCAGCTTGCAGTATCTCTTCAGAATATCCAACCAAGTCATTAGTATTTTTTGTATTTGCTTTACGTCGCACCGACACAGATAGCTCTTATGGCGACGATGGTATAGGGGAGGGCTAGGACTGGGAAGGAAGCGACCATGGCCTTAATTGAGGTACAGCCCCAGCATTTGCCTGGTGTGAAAATGGAAAAAACACGGAAAAATATCTTCAGTGCTGCCGACAGCAGGGTTCAAACCCACTATCTACCGGATGCAAGTACACAGCTGCTCGCCCCTAACCGCACGGCCAACTCGCCCGGTAGTCATAAGTAAATTTGTACCACAAATGTCTCAAGCAATCATCAGCGAATTAAAAAAATTGCGTAGAGGTAAGGTTCTTTTAATTTCATTAAACATATCTTTTTTGTATAAGACGTCATTGATATTGAAATCATTTGGCACTTAACTGAATGGTCCCATAATAATGTAGAATTGCGATATAATTTAGACAGGATTCCCCAGTCCACTCCATAACCTCTGCGCGTCCTGACTACGAAATGTGCCTGGAACACGTCAACGAACACACTGCGCGCCGGAATACCGACAACCAGATGGATCACAGCGCGCCTCACTGCGAACGGCTGCAGCAACGAAGCTCAAGGCGTACTCATTAGGAAAATATTGTTGCAGCAACCGTTGCGTTGCATGTTGCAGTCTCCTAGTGAGTACCCGCCTTATTAGACAACGTCTGCCTAAACAATGTCTAAATCGATCATGATCTTCCATTTCATAAACAATGTTCAGCTCAGTGGCGTATACTGAGGGCTACCAAGGCTATCAGTGAAGCCCAAACCTCAAATGCGAGCGATGGAAATCTAAAGCACATTATATTGTAAGCATCTGACACATTGTTCCATTTGCAAACCTTGAAAGCAATGAGAAAACACGTCTCACGTATTTCTGAGAACAAGGCTTCGGAGACTGATATTGCAGCCCAGACTCTCGTCCCTTCCCAACGACTCGCCTCACGCGGCTTGCTGCTGTCTGCCTACAGGTGCGGGGACCGGCCGAGGATAGCTGTGCTAGGCTTCGGTCCGTCAGATCGGCACTACTATCACCATGCGTTACTCATCGTATATACTTCCTCACCTCATCCTTCTGTCTTAAATATATAGATAACGGAGTGCTGGTATTTCACTCCAGTTTACTTCTACATCCTTGTAGGAAGACACTGCAGGGCTGCTGTTATAGGAGTAGAATAGTTTTCTTTTTATTGGTAGATCTGCTAAAATGAAACGCAATTTTTCAGGTTTAGTATTCTCATTTGTTGGTTGGAATCGAACCCGTGATCATGGGTCGGATACCACCAATGATCTTCCGAGGAAGATAATTAACCATTGAACGATGGGTACGACCGCTGTAAAATTCAACATTGTTATTTAACGATTATGATGATGTTAATAATAATAATAATAATAATAATAATAATAATAATAATAATAATAATAGTGCATGGCATCTACATAGGCTTGGTGGTGACCTAATAAGGATAAAATGAATGGCGAAGACGTCATTAACACCCAGTTCCCAAGCCAGGGGAATTAACAGTATGAGGGGGTTGATTCTGAAAATTGAACCGGGGCCGTCGGACCAAAGGCAAGCATTCTATCCATTTAGCCTCGAAGCTGGACTTCAGTTTGCTAAACCTTGGGCTACCAACTCGATTGGTCAGGTGCTGAGTATTGGCGGTGGCAGAGGCCAGGGCAGTAGCTTGTGAAGCAGCCTTGACCACACAGCGGGCAGCTCCGTTGGCTGTTGGATGCAGCTCAAAATGCTTATGGCTTGATGTTCCCTAAACCAACTATCGAAAAGGGGTAGCCTAAGTGTAGTGGTAGCCCACGTCTTGATACCAGCGTACGCCACTGGTTCAGCTGTTGTTTAACTAGACACCGTTTCAATTTCAATCTATAGCCTATATTTAAAAAATTATGAAAACTAAAGTTAGTGAGTCCGGCCATTCTATCCGGTCGATTTCCTTCATTCTTTTTTTTAACTGAAAGGTATTCATGCACAGATTTGTCATCAGGTACTATAAATCACTTAACTTCCCCCTTCCTCAAATTATTTGATTTTTCAATTTTTTGTCTCTTTGAACCAATCATTTATTTGGTTCTAATTGAGGTACGGAGTTCGTTTCGGTCTAAGAACACTCAGTGAATCAAGCTCTTTCATTTCAGCTCTTAACTATTCAAATGGGTTGATTCTGAGGAAAGTTATGAGTGCACATTCAAGTTGACGTCTGATTTCTTCAACATTTTTTCTCATTGAAGTAATCATATCTTTCGTTCTAAGTGAGATACGCAGTTCGTTTTGGTCTAAAAACACTCAGTGGATCAAGTGCTTTCTTTTGAGGTAATAACTACTTAAATTGGTAGATTCTGAGAAAAGTTATGAGTACATTTGTCTCCATGACGAAGATCTTTGAAGGACAATGATAATAATGTTATTTGCTTCACGTCCCACTAACTACTTGTACGGTTTTTGGAGACGCCGAGGTGCCGGAATTTAGTACCGCAGGAGTTCTTTTACGTGCCAGTAAATCTACCGACACGAGGCTGACGTATTTGAGCACCTTCAAATACCACCGGACTGAACCAGGATCGAACCTGCCAAGTTGGGGTCAGAAGGCCAGTGCCTCAACCGTCTGAACCACTCAGCCCGGCTCTTTGAAGGACTTTTTAACAGTTCGGCGCGTAGTGTTGTTCCAAGGAACGTTAAATCAATTTCTTTGTGTGATGTATTTTCAAGTGTTTCGTTGACATAATATTACATTCTATTGCCACAGCAGATCATGTGCTTTATTTCATTAACTCGAAAGTTTGCAAATACAACCGTGAGGATAGTAACGAACAACATCATACTTTGTACATTGCGAGTGGAGCCAGCGGGAAACTGCTGGTATTGGTTAAAAAATGGAGATAGAAGTATCTTTCATGCAACTCTTTGCTTGTCGCAACCAATGAAATTCGTCGGTGCGCGCGCCGAACGCCAGTCAGCTGTTTGTCTTCCTACACATTACTCAAATATGGCTAAGTATGAGCATGACTTGCCCACAGATAAGAGTATCACTTTCGGTGGAAATTAAATCTCATTGGGCTGATTGCAGAAACGATGACTAGTTTTAAGCCTTAGACAACGTCTACCCAGTGGCGGCTCGTGCTGAATAATGTTGGTGGTTCTGCTCTGTGATGTCCAGTCCATTGCAGTAGGGGCCTAAGTGTAATAGACAAATCTAAATTCGTATTGCATACTGGAAGTATCAGCTGAGCTCATGTGAATCCGTCCACCAACTCTGCGGAAACGCTTTATTCCATGTCCTATCAGTGTGAAGTTCTCGAAAATGTACCGAAATAATACAGGTAGACGTTCATCTCAATTTGTAAGACCCCGATTTCGAGGGACGTTGACAATATAAATAACTCACTAGTACAAAAAACAACAATTAAAAAGTTACAAAAAAGCCCCTCTTCCGCTTATTGAAAAAAATGTTGACCTATCGACACATGCATATTTACAAAGGTTCCGAGACCTGCATACATCTTTGGGAGCCGGCTTTCTTAATGGAGGGGGAACATCACCTAGTGGTACTAGCGTTTATGTTTTCATTTTCATGACTACCTAACTCGGAAGAAATCACTACCATTATGGAGAAACATACTCATGATTACTTGTAGGCCTAAGAACTCGCTCATTCGCTTCGTACGAGAGAGAATGTTTTCGGTCGTTGGATAGAATTATGCTGAAGTCCTGGTCATTTACACAAAAGATAGAGAAATATACATACCCCCAATCTTAAGTTACGTTGTTTGAAGACTTAACTGTAGAAGACAGCTGGTCGAATGTTCTAAGGGGAAGGAGACTGAAGACTAAGGGCTCTCTTCAGGATCAGAATTCAGGACAGGTGTCTGTGAGAAATCGGTACGAGTTACTGCAGGTAGAACAACAGAAGGAAGATGAGGAATAGGGAATTGCTGCTGAGAAGTGTGGAAGTAAGAGGAAGGGAAAAGGTAGGAAAGGGAAATGTAGAGTAGAGGATATAAAAAGACAGGTAGAACAGGGTCATGGGGAGGGGGGAGAAAAGGGAGGAGGAAGTAGCTTCTGCAGCTGTCAGGAAAGATAGCGCTGGCTAAGAGGGGAGGGGATCAAATGAGTTGGGTAAGGTTTTGAGGCTCTGGTCATGGGTCATTCCACTGTTAGACATTTGGGGAAAGTGAGTGGAGGATAGGGAACCAGGGTAGAATGTTATCCAGGAATTAGGTTGAGGCAGATGTTGAAGAAAGTAGAAGATAAGGGAAAGGAGAAGGTAGTAGTTGGTACCAACAACTTAAAGCAAGCAGAAATAAGTACCAACATAGTTGGGGGATGTGTGGGATCCTGTAAATGTTTAGAAGGGTTATAGAGAGGTACATTCATGGAAACGGCGTGGTCTAGGGAGCTGTGATAAGGGCACAGGGATCTGGAAGTCAAGTAGGGGTGACATAAAAATGTTAGTGCTGAACTGTAAAAGTATTGTAAAGAAAGGAATAGAATTAAGCAATTTAATAGATACTTACCAGATATTGCAATAGGAGTTGAACCATGGCTGAGAAATGATATAATGGATGCAGACATTTTCTTACGGTACTGGAGTGTGTATCGTAGAGATAGGATAGGAATGGTAGGAGGGGAGTATTCCTTCTGGCGAAAGAAGAATTTGTAATCTACGAAAAAGTTAAAGATAACAAACATGAAATTCTAGGTGTAAGGCTCATTTCTAAAGATAATAGGCAAATTAATGTCATTGGAGTGTACAGACTGGGAAAGGGTACCGCTGACACTGATTCTCAATAATTTGATAAGATAATCAGCTATACAGGAAACGACATGGAAAGGAATGTTATTGTAGCGGGAGATCTCAATTTACCAAATGTCAGTTTCTAAGCATTTTGCCAGAAAGCAGAAACTCGGCCTTCTGCGCATGCGTGCCCAACTTCTCCGATGTGCTGTGGAAACAACAGCCAATACATCATTTCACAGCGATTCGTTCGACCACAAAGAGGCAGCACTTGTCACACTTGCATTTCGACCGAAATGAGAACGTGGCAGGTGGCGTCCTCTTGACTCAGTTGTAGTATTTTTAGAGGGGATCGCTGAAAACAAACGGGAAAACGAAATACTGTAGAGGAAGCCATCAGCTGATCCCGGCTGGTTTTTAATATTCCCAATCTGCCTATTCCATAGCCACATTTGTAAATCGATGAACTATAAAAATTGTAGGCCTACTTTTAAGTTGTCAAAATAAGGAAATGATATTGTGATTTTCTGGAATAATGCCACCTGATTTACGAAGATCCAGTGCTCTTGTTCGAGAGTACAACAAGATCTGCAAGAATCCTCTGCTACCTGTTCTAAATGACATACCAGCTCTTAGTCTCCAAAGACTGAAATCACGACATCCACCCCTTTGTGATGTTGCTCTGAAGACGTCCACCAACTTCAATGCTTTGGAGGAGTGGAAAGGCCGCTGGAATAACTCTCCTGACTTGCACCTGTATAACATCTTCAGAGGGCAATAAATTGCAAATGGATCCCAACTGCCACGTGCAACTTGGTCCTAACTGAACAGGATCAGGACAGGTCATGGAAGGTGCAGGGATTCTCTCTACAAGTGGAACTTTGTACCATCGCCAGAATGTGACTGTGGAGCCCCTCGCCAGACTATTCCCCATATTGTAAGCGAGTGTCAACTACGGGCTTATCCAGATAGATTGGAAGACTTACTATTTCCAACAGCGGAAGCACTACAGTGGATTGCAAAGTTGGACATTCAGACATAACAGATAACACTAATGCCTGAAGTGAATCAATGTTTTTTGTTATTGTGTATATATTGCATATTATGTATATAATTTCCTTGCCATACGCTAATATAATCATAATAATAATAATTACAAACGTCTAGTTTATAAATTTCACTATAACAACGTAACTTGTAATTTTGCATTACGACGTTGCTGGTTTTATTTCAATGATTTTGGTAACATGAGAAGTTCTGTTTTTGCGCGTTCACTCCAAGTGTTTCTGGGTTCGTGATTTTTTGTCATTGCAGGCGTTATTATGTGAACAATTAGTTTTGTATGAGGAATGTATACAGGGTGAAGCGAAATTCGCGCACTCGTGCGTCGCAGTGCGACTCCTCACACGCCAACAATAAAAAAAATGTCTCTCACAAAAGTTGGTCCTGCGAGTATATCAGGCAGAAAAGAACGTTGAAGAGTGGCAATTTGGCAACACTGTAACCAAATGTACGGTAAGTATCTCTGTCAGCAATTATTATCCGTGCTGTACAGTTGGTGCAGTGGATAGAGTTTTGGGTTAGCATGCAGGAGGTCGAGGGTTCGATCCTGGGTTGAGGCGCATTTTTTATTTGCTAATTTCCATCGGACATTACATACTGTAATACAGTAACACACCGTACCTTAGGTCACATGTATCCTACATTTACAACATTTTGTAACGCTGAACACAACAAATACTTTGCTAGGCCAACTGGTAACGTAACCCTAACGAAATGTAATGGACCTGAACGAGGCAAGAATAATATTTGGTACCTAATCTATGAGACCATTGGAGGAGGGTACAAAGAAAAGAGGTTTCGCATCTAGTAGATGAAGTGGTGCGAATGAATTCACGCCCACGACGTGGAAAGGGCGTCTTTCAAAGCTGACCAATGAAAACGATTGTTCGTCCATTTCTAGGATCTTAGTATGTAAGTGCAAATGGTGTCTAGAGGACCCGCGGCAATCGCTGTTGCCGATTAAGATGCCAGACACCATACCACCTGGACTACATTTACGAAATAAAGAATATCGTCGCTGCCGGGACAAAACCTCCTATGTGAAATATTTTAGCTTAGAACTTTGGCCGGTAAGGTTCTATCATCTAAGGTGCAATATTGTGTGATTATTGTCAAGGCATTCTCGCTCTTCATAACGTATGTGCTGCGGTTCAGTATATCTCCAAAAATATTTTCACATAGGAGGTTTTGTCCCGGCAACGACGATATACCCTTCAACCCAGGATCGACCCCTCGACCTCCTGCATGCTAACCCAAAACTCTATCCACTGCACGAATAACATGTGCTGACAGAGGTAGTTACCCTACATGTGGTTACAGTGTTGCCAAATTGCCACTCTTCAACGTTCTTTTTCTCCCGGATATACTCGCAGGACCAACTTTTGTGAGAGACATTTTTTTATTGCTGGCATGTGAGGAGCCGCGCTGCGACGCCCGAGTGCGCGAATTTCGCTTCACCCTGTATATGCGTTGGGGTTATTTGCGTATTTGTTCAGTATGGAAAACTTAGTGGCGAGTCTCTTGCAAATCGCATAGGTTTCTAATTTATTTCTGGAGGGGGGATGGGTTACAGCACACCAGCCGCCGCTGACTACATGTCTACCGCAGGTAACTAGGAGAAGACAACGACGACGAACAAGAAGGACAAGAAGAAGTATACTCGAAACTCAATAAGAACATACAGCTTCTAATTATTACCTACATCCAATCTTTACTGAGAGATACAGTCAATATTGCTACCTCACAAATGGTTACAAAGTTAGTTTGGCATCTGTACGGTTACATTCGAAACCTTTAAACATACACTTATAAAATCATACCTGGCAGTTAGTCTATCGGGCAATTTAACGGCAAGAAAATATATATAGTTTTACTGAAAACAGTACGAGCTTCCCTGTGTTTTAACGTGATTGGTGGTGACTTGCTTTAATTGACAAGACACATCTTTATATTATTAACTGAAGGCGGTGGTACGTAGGCCATCCAGAAATTAAGATTCCCTATTTCTTTTCTTGTAAAGTAAATGTATTTAGCATGTGCGACAGATGAATTGCGGAGCAAACATATACCGGCCGGATAAGCCCCTCCTAGTGTCTGTAGTACAGTGCAGTGGCTCGAAATGGCGGGTCGTATGTTTTCTACCATCGCTTGCGAGATTCGGTCTGCGATAAAGTTTCTTTACACAAAAAATATAGCGTAGATCGAAATTCATCGTCAGCTTCTACGGTCCGAAGGTCATGAGCAAACATATGAAATGAAATGCCGACTTTTATTGCCGGGAGTGTCCGAGGACAAGTTCGGCTCACCAGATGCAGGTATTTTGATTTGACACCCATTAGCGACCTGCGCGTCGTGTTGAGGATGAAATGATGATGAAGACGACACTTACACCCAGCCCCCGTGCCAGAGGCATTAACCAATTAACCCGGGATCCCTGTGAACAATCGCTTCACTATTATGGAACTCAGCACCCATTTTCCGCAGATATCGCGATCCTAATTGCATGAAATTGCCAGTAAGCACCTGCTGTTCAAGAAAATGTGTGCCAGGGGGGTACCGAAACAACTGACACCCGTCCACAAAATACAGCGCTTAGGAGCAGTGGTAGCATGATGACGGCGACGAGTTCCTCGACAGAATCGTCACGGGCAATGAGAGTGTGTTGCTCACTTTACCTCGGAAACCAAGCAGTATTCAGTGCACTGGCTACACAGTGGATCTCCGGTCTGGTCGTGTCGGCGTGGCAAGTGATGTAGATGGTGTTCTGGGACAGGAAGGACATTCTGCTCATTGATTTCCTGCCCAGAAATGAAACAGTGAACGCGGACCATTAGTGTGAAACACGACGGAAATTTCGACGGGCCATTCAAAACTAGAGGCGTGGAATGTTCAATGCAGTTGTTGTGCTAATCCCTGGTAATGCTCATCCACATACGACTCGGCGCTCAGCAACTGTTTGCAAGAGTTCGCTTGGGAGGTGTTTCATTATCCACCGCACAGCCCTGAACTTGCTCCCAGGGATTTTCACCTTTCTTGCACCTCAAGAAATTCCTGAAGAGCTGAAAACGAATGTCACACGTTGGTTCCATTCCTAGGTGGCATAGTGCTACGAAACCCGCATATAAAAGTCGATCCCACGATATGACAAGTGTCTCAGTTCTGATAGTGATTATGTTGAAAACATGTTCCGATATTTCTGTATCTGGTGCCAATGAGGTTTTTTCATGTAACTATGCCGCATTATTCTAAAAAGTAACAGGGAACTTAATTTCTGGATGGCCCTCGTACAACTGAAGGAGGAATAGTTCCGACTCGTTGTGGTGATTTTCGTTTTAAGAGGATATTCAGCGAGATTAACATTCCTTAGTTCTGCCATTCGAAGAAGGGAGCTATCGGCTAAAATACTGAAGGATCAGGAATGACAGGAAAAGTTCCCTAGTGGGGATGGTGATTACTGTTTTAGGCAATCCTAATAATACTGAGTGGGTTTGCTAAAGAACAAGGGTTGTCCAGCACCGACAGATGACTAAAGGAGTGACATACAAAATATAAGACTTCTGTACCACTTCTAGGATCTAATTTTGAGCTAACTGATGTTTGACTGTTGAAAATGTTGAGATAATGTTAGTTGACGGACCTAAAGGAGGAAAGTAGTGGTGGTGATTATTGCTTTAAGAGGAAGCACAACTAGGCAACCATCCTCTATTAGCACTAATCAGAGGGAAAAATGAAAGGGATCCGACACCTCGAAAAATGAAGGTATCGGCCAAAAAAGGCAAGGAACACGAAGGGCATGAAAATGAGACTCCCTAGGCCTCTAATGCTTTAATACCGTCGAGGATGGAAAAGAACAAGAGTTGACCAAGGGAGGTCAGATTGGATAGATGAAAGTGAGGAGCCTGGCACAAGCAAGCGGAAAAATCCAAGACTCAGATAAGGGCCCTGTGTTCGCCAACCCACTCTCCCATGTTAGGAACCCATGAGGGCTAAAGGAGAAAAATAGAGAGTTGGTTTCTCAAAGGAAACCGATACTTTGGTGCTCAATGTGTACCTAGCCTATAGCCATGAGATCAGCACAGACTAGAGAAGTTTCGGTAAGGGAACTTTTGGAAGAAAAAGTGACGGGGAAGCAACACAAGTAAACATAAACAATAGAAGATTTAGCTAAGCCTCCTTAGTCATCAACCACGTCTCGGAAGTTGTGGTTCCTGGAAGATCTCAGAGTTACAGTTGCACGTTAGTTCACAAGAGCACAAGAGTTAATTCCACGTTTTTTATGAGTGATGAGTATCAGAAACACGCGCGAAGGCAGTAATAACTTCGTGTACTTTCAAAACTACGGTCTGCCGTTTCCGGTCTTGAAAGCTAAAACAGCTAGGAATTATTACAGTTTGTCTTCACTATTACAACTTCATATAGCAAAGCGGGTCATTGTCACTGTATCGATCAAGTATTCTCAAGTTATTATAAAGATTCGTAATTTTACGTTTTATAATGAGAAGTTTCAAGTTTAGCACACAAACGAGGAGTAGAATGTACATTCGTATCACAATTAATTCTAAGAAGCTTCTAAGGTGAGCAGTCTGAAGCGCTGACGGAAAAGTAAGTTAGTAAGTTCATCGATTTTCTGCTAATTAGATTGCTTCACTTCATTCTTCCTCTTTTTCTTCTTCGCCTTCCCCACTGAGAAATTTCCTGTTAAAATGTCCCAAAATTCCCACTGCTATACAGTTTCCGACAACATTTACCACTGTCGAAGTACGATCTACCAGCCAGTCCATTGCTAAAATGAGCCCAACGTCCTTATACGGTAAATTTATGCCTTCCAGCACCATTATGAGGAGAATTGTAGCACTGTAAGGTACTGATGCGGCTGCCATGCTTGCTGATGATCCTAATAATAATATTGTCATAACATCTGAAAACGACAGTGTACGATTGTACAATTGAGCAAAAAATATAGGAGCTAGACCTTCAAACATAGCTGCCCCGTCTTTGTTGATGTTGATACCTATAGGAATGATAAAATGTATAAGTCTTCTGTCATAGCCAATGTCTTCTAAATTTGCCATCACAGTTGGCATGGCAGCGAAACTAGATGACGTAGCAAATGCAGTAATTAAGGCTCCTAAGACAGCACCGAGTATTCGAAAAGGGTTTTTCCAAACAATAATAAAAAATATAAGGGGCAGTACCACCAAACCTAGAAAAGCATAGGCAAAAAGAATTACAATAATATAAAAGCCAAGCTTTTCTAAAAGAGAGACAAGTCCTTTCACTATCAGTAACTGTCCTCCTATAAGGAAAATAATAAGTAAGGGTGATGTCCATATGACCCAAACTGTTATTTTCATGGCGGTTTTTGCAGTGCAAATAAATAAGTCCAGTAGAGGCTTGCCTTCTATTCCCAACGTTGACAGAGTGACACCCAAGAGGGCAGAACAAAACACGATACCAAGCATATTAACAATATTGTTCATAGACCCTTCTTCCTTCACGTACCACTCATGAATATCATCTGAACCATTCTCTGGTTTCACCAGTACTGTTTGGTATGAACCGAGAAACATATACACCACATTTGAAGGAAATATATTTCTAACAATATCTAGAAAAGTATCCGCTGTTGTAATAGTCTTCTTGGTAGTAAAACCGATGTTCATAGAGTTATTTTCATCTTCCCCAATTGTACCAAACCGACCTGGTCGAAGAATGACTCCAAACAGAACTCCAACGAATGTAGACATCAATTTTGTCAAGAAAACATATAGAAAAAACTGAACTCCAAGTCTCTTCGATAGCTGTCTGTCGAGAGATCCAATTGAAGTTACTATACATGCTACCATTAGAATAATAGAAACAAATTTTAACATTTGTAAGAAAATTCCTCCTAAAAATCCAACGTACATAATTTCACGTGATGAATACCCTGTTGGTTTAATTTCCAACATTACTACCCCTAATACGAAACCAGCAATTACTCCAGACACCATTAATACATTCATTATATTAGCTTTAAGAAGCCTATTCGTTGTAGAACAACACCGTTTCATGACATCCATGTTCTTAATCATTCACAGAAATAGAATGCCACTAGAATTACCGTATAAGTAAAGCTTCGATGCTTATATAACACTTTACTTAAGAAACTTCACAACGAAAATGATACTTGCATTCTGCTAACTGTAATGTCTGTGTCGTAGCTGTATAAAATATGCCTGAATGACGACAGTATTTTTGCTTAAATAAGTCGGGTAAGGACAGGGTAGCATAAACAGAGTTCGTAAACATTCTCGCTTAATCACTCAATATAGGTTAGATTACTTAGACTGAAGCCAAAAGATCTAATCATTGCCACCACTCTACATAAAGATCTGACCTAGGAAGTAGCGAAGTTACCGGAAGTTACAATAGAGCTTACGGAACTTCTCACTAGATCGCTTGTTTGCCTATTGTCAAAGAAATTCAACATCCTGAGGTAAATAATACCACTGGGGAGAGGACTAGATATATCTTCCGCGACCGAAACTGCAGCCACTGTCAGCTGTAGCACACGCCTAGCAATATGGCTGCTTTAAAAAATTGTGTAAAACGTGAACAAACATTCAGGAACTGAAGTCCGGCCCAGGGTATTAATTAATTAATAATATACAGCATCCAATTATGCAAAGAGAGTACAAGATCCTTAATAGAAAACTATAAGTTTAAGTCTTTGCTGCAGTCCCTCAGGGGCCTGCTTCTTTTTGCGCATGTAGGATCCTGTTGGACGTAAGATGGCTGCCATCCAAGACACCCTGTAAGACTTACAATGACTGGCGTGCTATTTAGGAACCAAGATACAAAGTCTCAAAGTAGTTTTTTAGAGTAAGTGAAATCAGATTTATTATGCTCTTGGATTCGGGAATCTACTATAAAGTGAATCTTTGTACTTATTTGATTCATTAAAATGTATGGTGTAATAAAAATGAGTTATTATTAAAAGTAAATAATTGATCTTGATCGTACCTACATAATTAGTGACCCCGACGTGATGCAGGACGGCAGGGAAACGGAAATGCAACAGAAAAATGAAGTTGAAAAGTTAGCGTAAAGCTGCCACCCTGGACTGATAAACCAGACATTTGGTTTTGTCAAGCCGAAGCTGAGTTTAAGATCGCCGAAATAACTACTGAGTCATCAAGATTTAATTATCTACTCGTTCAAGTGGAACCAAGATTCGTTGAGAACATCTGGGATTTAGTAGCAAGGAGGGACTCAAATAAATACACCGTAGCCAAGGAACCATTGCTAACCATATTTAAGGAGAGTGAAGAGAAGCAGATAAGGAAGCTTGTAAGTGAAATACAGTTAGGTGACATGAAGTCGAGTCAGCTTCTCAGAAATATGAAAGGACCAGCTTGCACCAATATCTCAGAAAAACCTTTAACAATATTGTGGTTAGATAAACTTCCAATAAATGTACGTAATAGTTTGGTAATATCAAATGAGGATTTGGAAAAGGTAGCACAGATGGCAGATCGAATTTGTGAGATGAAATATGTTGAAGAAGTCCAGACACCTAACGTTCAAGAGCAAACACATCAATCGTACCTATATACTCAGCTGTAATGATGCAAGAACTACTGGCCAGGATTGAAAAATTAGAACGAGACCTGAAACGTACAAGACAATCCCGCAAGTAGAAACAGATACTACCGCCAAGCTCTCGCAGTCAGAGTATGGGTAAGCCGAAATTTGACAAAGATGGTAAATATTGCTACTACCACTTCAGATTTGGCAACACATTCAGGCCAGAGAAGTCATCTCAACGTGCCAGTGGAAATATGAGGGAAACGCCAGCCGGTAGAATCAGTAGCGGCCTCACATTCTGCCGTCATGCCTCAGGAAGGACGGAATTTTAAATTGTTTACCCAAGATTGACATCCCACATGCTCTTCTGAGTTTTTGGACACGGTTGTTTTGGGCTATTTTTTGTTCGGTTGGTTCGAGGATTCCGCCCAGGTATTTGAAGTGAGGGACACTGTTGATTTGTCCGTATTTTGTATTGAGTCTATGGATGTCTAGTTTTGAACAGAAAAATTCAGTTTTCTGGAAGGAGATATGAAGTTCGACCTTTCGGGCACATTCTTGGAGAATTTCAACTTGCTTTATCGCTGTGACTTCATCGCTGGACAAAAGGGCCAGGTCATACGCGAAGGGTAAGCATGGAACTTCAAGCTTGTTTGTCTGTGTCCCAATGTTTACTGGGTTCCAAATATTTTGTGCTTTCAGTTCTTTTTCCCATTCCCTCATCACCTTATCTAGGACGAGGTTGAAGAGGAGGGGTGACAATCCATCTCCTTGCCGGACACCAGTTTTTATCAGGAATTCGTCTGAGATTTCTCCCGTGAATTTCACTCTTGACTTCATGTCAGTGAGGGTCTGTTAGGTCAAGTTTAGCGTTTTGGAGTCTAGCCCCTGTTCTTTCAGGATACTGAACAGAGGCTGACGATCAATTGAATCATAAGCTTTCTTGAAATCTACGAAGGTACAGATGATTGGAAGGTTTCTGAGTGCCCTGAATTTTAGAGCGGTTTTGAGGTTGTAGATCTGTTCAGTGCACGATCTGTGAGGGCGGAACCCAGCTTGATATTCACCAATCTTATGCTCGAGTTGTTCTTGTATTATTTTCAACAGGCATGCAGAGAAAAATTTGTAGCCGACTTCAAGGAGGGCGATTCCTCTATTGTTGTGTTTTCAACGTAAAATATGCTATGGTGGGAGAAGTGTGAATGCACGGGGTTGGAAGCAGTGCCCAAGCCGCATCATTATTCAGAAGAGTAAAAATGGCTTCCTATGTTTATGTTGTTATAGTGATGTGTTGTTCACATAGTTTGAATAAATATTGGTTGTAAGTGTAATGCAACTTTATCATTTAATAACCTTGATTTACTGATACGTGGGTAACGCAAAACTAACATTGTGGCGACCGCGACAGGATTTACTGGTCCTGATATTTAAATATTGCGTTCGGAACGGAAGGAAGACATTGTGAAACATGGCTCTTGAATCCTCTATTACAATGAGGAAGGGGAAACGTTCAGGGTTTACACGGCAATTGAACATTCTCAAAGACGAACTGAACGACGAAGAATTGGATCACGAAGAAAGAAGGAGGAAAGTCAGAATCTCCTTTCCCTTGCTTCAAAAGAAGAACGAAGATCTTCTGAAGCTGGACGGTAAGATCTTATGTTTGAAGATAGAGGCGGGTCACGAAGGCTTGGATGATGAATGCCGTGTGGCCGACGACTACCAGCGACTGTTCTTTGACGCCGAGGTAAGTGTGAATGAAATATTAACTCACCCGGCGAACACACTTGATGATTCAAGTATCAACAGTGGTGCTGATATCGCAAGCAGGCGAAAATTCAAACTCCCGAAGCTGGAGTTCCGGAAATTTGATGGTGATGTGAAACAATGGTTACAGTTCTGGGGACAATTTGAAAAGAAAGATAAGGACCCAGACATTGTACCAGAGGATAAATTCCAGTATTTAGTACAAGCTAGTGTTGAAGGTTCTCGTGATAGGGAAGTGGTCGAAAGTTTTCAACCTACCGGTGAAAATTATTATATTAAAGCTGTAGAAAGCTTGAGAAATAGATTCGGTAGAGATGATCTACTTGTATAAGTGTATGTTAGAGACTTTTGAAGTTTTGAAGAATGCTTCCTCTGTAAATAATTCCACTTCATTGTGTAGTCTCTATGACAGTCTACTGTAGAATTACAAATTAGGTCACTTGAAACTTTGGGTGTTACTTCGGATAAGTGTGCTGCTATGCTATATCCTCTGGCTGAATCATGCTTACCTGAGGAACTGCTGAGGGTATGGCAAAGAAGCAGTACCTCTGTAACCACTGGTGATGGTAAATATAGGTTAGAAAACATTATGAAATTTCTGAAACTCGAAGTTTAATCTGAAGAAAGAATCAGGTTAGCAGTAGCAGGCTTTGTTATTCACGATAATGGTTACAATCATAGAGTTAGTAAATGATACACTAGACGTAATTCTGGCGCTGCAGTCGCGTGCGAAATTGAACGAGTGCGCTGTTTGGCAAACGCTGGATTGTTTGGCACTGTCACTACTGGAGCTTCCCGATACATTGAAGTATATAATTCTCTGAAAGAAAATGCCAGTCTCCTGTGCAGCTTATGGCTGCATAGAGAAGTTCATAAAGGGCAGTGGCGTATCATTTCACAGGTATTTTCCTTGAAGTTCATTTTCGTGCCTATAAAGTAATACATTGAGTGACACTTATTGTCATGTGAATAGGCCTACTTGGGCTGACTTCGCGACTGATTCCTCTGTCGGCGTGAATGAGATTCTTTGGATCTTTCCTTGAAGACTGAAATTAATGTTTTAGGAAATAGAAGCGATGACATTTTCCTTTCACTGAATGACCATGTCTTTGAAAGCGAATATCCAGAAAAATCATGTGCATGATATTGAGCGAATGGCTGCAGGCTTTAGGTCACGTAGCTGTCAGGAGATAGTGGGTTTGAACCGCACTGTCGACAGCCCTGAAGATGGTTTCCAATGTTTACATCAGAAAAATGCTGGGGTTGTACATTAAGGCCGCAGTCGGTACCTTTGCAGTCCAAGCCCTTTCCTGTCCCACAGTCGCCGTAAGACCTATGTATGTCGGTTCGACGTAACGCAAATTGGTTCAACAAAGAAAATAAGTAAGAATGTTCATAATAGTCTGAAATTGTGCTGCGTTTTTCACAGTACTAAAAGCTACTGAATAAATTTTCTGTATATGCAATTTGTTGCTTTCCCTTCGTACAATACGTGTAGCATTCGTACCTTACCATATTTTAAAATTTAAAGACTAGATGTGCAACACCGTGTGAACATGTGAGTCCTTTACTTTCGTCAATATTATTCCCTTAAATGTCACATAGGACTGTATACGAGCATACTAAATTATTGACCGAGCGAGTTGGCCGTGCGGTTAGGGTTCAAACCCCACTGTCGGCAGTCCCGAAGACGGTTTTCCGTGATTTCCCATTTTCACACCAGGGAAATGTTGGAGATGTACCTCAATTAAGCCCACAGGCGCTTCCTTCCCACCCCTAGTCCTCTTCTATCTCATCGTCGCCATAAGGCCTATCTGTGTCGATGCGATGTAATGCAAATTGTAAAAATTACTGTAAGTATTTTTTCAGTCTCTTCAATCATATAATTTACTACTCTCCCTTTCCATTAACGGAAATCATTCTACAAATTAAAATCTTAAAAGCAAATCATACATTTCAGGTAAAGCTAAATAAAATCTCCATAATAGGTTGAAACCACAACCGAGTGTCATATTTCCATTTGTAATCGCGTTTAGAAAACATCGACAATAATAATAATAATAATAATAATAATAATAATAATAATAATGAAAATAATGGCTTTACGTCCCACTAACTACTCACACGGTTTCGGGAGGCGCCTAGATGTCGGAATTTTTACCCATGGGAGTTCTTTCATGTGTCGGTAAATCTATCTACAAGAAGCTGACATATTTTAGCACCTTCAAGTATCACCGGACTGAGCCAGGTTCGAACCTGCCAGCTTGGGCTCGGAAAGCCAGCGTCTAAACGGGCGATGATAAAATATTGTCTACTTTACTCCAAAATCTCGCCAACACTTTTAGGCCTAAAAACTCGCTCATCCGCTTCGTATGAGAGAGGACATTTTCTGTCGTTGGACAGAATTATAGCCAAGTCCCGGTCATTTACACAAAAGATAGTGAAATATATGTGCCCTCCTTCTAAACGTATGTTGTTAGAAGACTTAATATGAACAGTAAATTGATTTTGTTGTACTTAACTGCACCTGAACACCGTCCTATTTTATCACGCATTTCTCCTGTATTTATGGTTTTAGAGCTTTCTTTTTTTTTACTGGAGAGAAGCATCGCAAGTATACTGTAGTATCTGAGAATGTTTATGTGTAAGAATTGTAAACCTTATCTATATCCACACAGTTTTAAAAGTTCCCTATATACATTGATGAGTACAGCGGAATGAGCTTTTTGCCAAACAGCTGCGATTGCAACATGCTCCGCTCGCTACAGTGATTCTCTCGTAGACGGTGGCGCCAATGCTACATCTAGTGTATTATTTACTAACCCTATGGTTACAGTAATGCTCAGACAGTACTGTCATGTAATAAACCTTCCACTGCTACTGAGTTGCTAATAAACAGCAGGGTAGAAGATAAAAGACAGGGTTGCATTTTTTGTGATGGTCGACATGAGGCTTCAAGTTGTTTTAAGGCCCAGAAGCTCAGCCTACCAGATAAACAAAGGTTATTGAAAGATAAGGGTGGTTGTTTTCGTTGTTTTAAGAAGGCTCATTGCATTAACAGATGTAAAATTGCTGTGAGATGTTTGGTTTGTAGCAAGAATCACAATGTTTTAATGTATCCTGATGTACCTACCAACGGAAAGAAAGATTCTAAAAATTGTTCAGACTCACATAGTTCAGACAACAAGCATTAAGATCAATCGAAAACAACCTTCCTAAGCAGTACCACTAACCGCCAAGTTCTGTTGCAGACCTTAGTTGTAATTATTACGGGTCCTAGATTTTCTGTCTCAGCACGAGCTCTGATTGATTCAGGATCGCAGATATCCTGTGTCAGGAAAGAGATTGTGGAAAAATTGGGTTACACACCACTGAGGAATGAAACTATTAAACACAGCCTCTTTGGGGGTGTAAAATCTAACGCGAAAGGACATTTATGTTATAAAGTAGAATTACAAAGTCATATGTGATGGTATTCCTTCAGTCGAAGAAGGGCCTTGGTTGACAGAGATTTCAGAAGATAATATTTATTTATGTAGAAGGTAGGGATAGACCTGTCGACTTACTAATCGGAGCAGATGTAGCAGGTAAATTAATGACAGGGAGGCTCAAAATGTTAGACTCGGGACAAGTGGCTATAGAAACCAAATTAGGATGGACGGTGATGGGTAAAAGTACCGTGCCAATCGGCGAGCAACTTAGCAGTAGAGGTTATTTCGCTGCTCATCAATGACGTCAGTGACCTCTGGAAGTTGGACACAATCGGTATCTCGGTTTCGGCCATACAGAAGTCCAAAGAAGAGAGAGAGAATTTGAGATCCGAACAAGTTTTCAAACGTGCATTGACAAAACTGACAATGGACGCTGTAAAGTACCTTTGCTTTGGAAGGTAACCGAGATTTGGCATTGAAAAGACTTGAGTCTACGACTCGAAAACTGCATGACCAGGATTTATTTAATTCCTACGATGATGTCCTGAATGAGTGGGAACAGCTTGGAATAATCGAAGAAGTTCCTCCTCAGGTATCTATGGTTTATGGGTACTACTTACCACACCGAGCTGTAGAAGGAAAACAGCACCACTAGGGTGCGTCCTGTATTTGATGCCTCCGCCAGGAAGGGAACCTCGCCCTCCCTCAATCAGTGTTTAGAAAGTGTACCTAATCTCATTGAACTCATTCCCTCTGTCTTGCTCAAATTTCGAGAAAGAAAGTTTGGCGTAAAAGCAGATATAGAAAAAGCTTTCCTGCAAATAAGTATTATAAACGAAGACAGAGATAATGTCCGCTTCTTCTGATGGGATAAAGAAGACCGAGAAAAGGTTAGAGTTATTCGACACAAACGGGTGGTGTTTGGATTGAGATGCAGCCCATTCATCTTGGGAGCGGTTCTCAATTATCACATTAACGAAACGATGCGAAACCCTCACTATAACAATGGAATCATGTTGAAACTGAAACAGAGCTTGTATGTTGACAATGTAGTCACTAATGTTGAATGTGAGTCTGAATTAAAGCAGTTCATCAGCGAAGCCAGTGATACTATGAAACTTGGGAAATTTAATCTAAGGGAATGGCAGTCCAATCACTATAGTTTTGATTCCACTGTAAAAATTGGGGTATTAGGAAAGTTTTGGGACACTGTTTCGGATACTCTGACTTTAAATTTAGACTGGATGGAAATATTTGTAGTAGGTGAGGTGACAAAACGTACTATTCTTTCTGTTGCTCAAAAGATCTTCGACCCAATTGGTATAGCCAGTCCTGTATTACCAATTCCTAGGCTATGGTTGCAGAAAGTTTGGAAGAATGGGGTGTCATGGGACGAGGAGACCGATGCTGGTACTCGAATTTAATTTTTGACGTGGTACCAACATCTTTCACTTCTTAGGAACTTAAAGATACCACGCTGGTTCTTTTATGTAAGAAGGGACAGTAAAGTAAGTATCCACACCTTCTGTGATGCCAGTGGGCTAGCCTACGGAGCGGTTGTATTTATAAGAATACAGAAAAATGATGAAGTGAAGGTATGTCTTCTAGCTGCCAAAGCACGAGTAGCTCCTATTAAAGCTGTCTCCATTCCTCGATTGGAGTTGGTTGCTGCGGTGGTAGGAGCCAGATTATGTAAATTGTGCAAGATCGGCATACATTGAAGGATATTGACTTTTATTTCTGGACAGATTCTTCCACGGTTTTGACCTGGATCCAAAAACAAGACAATTGGACAGTGTTTGTAAACAACCGAGTTAAAGAAATACGAAGTCTGACTCCTCTCGAATCATGGAAACACGTGCCTGGTCATCAGAATCCTGCAGATATTGTCTCGAGAGGGTACCGGGCAGACAAACTGTTAAGTTTAAAATGTTGGGAGGGACCAGATTGGCTGAAAGAACCTCTACGAGATTGGCCTTCGGGAGAGATAGTTATGAACGAGCACGTGATTCGTCAAGAAATAGACGAGTCGACACAGGTGGTGAGCTGTCTTATGAAGAAATTGGTTGTCTGTGAATGGTGTCATGCACCCAAGGAGACACACAACAATCAATGCAAATATCATTGTTTTAGCTGGTGTTATAGATATTTTTCAAGGTACGATAGAAACGTACGAATGATTGCGTGGATGAGGAGGTTCATCCATAACTCACAGAATACCGGATCAATGAGGAGGGGAGAATTATCAGGTGAAGAGATCCGTATGGCGGAAAAGTAGTAATACGTCTGACACAAAAAGAGTCGTTCATCTCAGAGGATGACAAATGCTCACTGCTTTAAAGGTATTTAAGGATGATGAAGGGATTCTGAGACTTAAAACAAAACTAGTTAATAGGCAAGATAAGGAATATTTTTGTACTCCCATGATCTCATCGAGTGGTTCACTGGTTAATTATGAGTGAACACAAGAAGAACTCGCATGTCGGAGTCCAGGGAACAGTTTTGGATCTCGAAAGCCAGGAAAACCATCCGAAATGTACTCTCAAAATGTGTGATATGTTTAAGGCAGGTGGGACATAATGTAAATGCCCCTACAGCATCGCCACCAATGGACCGAATTAAGGATTCAGCTGTATTTGAAGTGGTAGGAGTAGATCTTGCAGGGCCACTCTATCTGAAAGGTGCTACCAAAGCCTGGATTTGTTTATTCACATGTGTCGTCTATAGGGCAGTACACCTTGAATTATTGTCTGCATTGTCAACAGAGAACTTTATGCACGGGTTCAGATGATTCATTGCACGCCGAAGGAAACCCGTAATAATGTACTCTGATAACGGTCGGAACTTTACTGGAACTTCGAATGAGCTCAGTGCAGTTGATTGGAATATAATTGTGCAGCAGCCCCCTGGTGGGGGGGGGGGGGAATTTTGGGAACGGTTGATTGGTGTGATGAAACAGATTCTCCGAAAAGTCCTAAGCAGAGGCCTGCTTTCTTATGAAGAAATGTCTACGGTTCTCTGCGACACAGAAGCGCTTGTGAATTCCAGACCCTTAACATATATTTCTGAGAATGATGGTGAACTTCTTCCCTTATCACTCTCACTGCTTTTATAGGATGCTAAAGAAACTCAAATGCTGGATTGTCATTTTATTGAAGAAACGTCTCTCAACAGAAGGCTGAAATATCGACAGAAAATACAGGCAGATCTACATAAAATATTTAGATCAGAGTATTTCGGTCTCTTAATCCTGAGACCAGGAGTACAGAAAGAAGAGAAAAAATTAAACTAGGAGACATAGTCCGTGTAGGGAGCGATAATGTCAAGCGTATAGATTGGCCCTTGGGACGAGTTATTGAAATGTTGCCGTGTAAAGACAATGTCACCCGTTTAGTACGGTGCAGACTGCTACATCTGCCCATTCAGAGGGTATAACCTCTGGAAGTTTCGTCTGACTTGGTAGAGGAAGTTAGGACATCAGACAAAGCTGATGCATCCCAGGATCCTTCTGAGAGTGAAGGAATACCAAGGACTACCCAGAGTGGCAGGCAGATAAAGGTGCCTGAAAGATTAGATTTGTAATTGTTGATCTTATTGTTCAGTAGGTTTTCATTGTATTGTATATATCCCTCATTTTTGTATGAATTCTGACTTGTATGTATATACAACCAAATCAAGGTGGGAGGATGTTGTGTTTTCATTGTACAATATGCTATGGTGGGAGAAGTGTGGATGCACGGGGTAGGCAGCAGTGGCCAAGCCGCATAATGATGCGAGAGAGTAAAAATGGCTTCATATGTTTATGTTGTTATAGTGATGTGTTGTTCACATAGTTTGAATAAATATTGGTTATAAGTGTAATGCGACTTCATCATTTAATAACCTTGATTTACTGATACGTGGGTAACGTAAAACTAACACCTATAGTTGTTGACATCAGTTTTGTCTCCATTTTTGTGAGGTGGGTGAATCAAAGCACATTTCCAGTCTTGGGGGAGTTTTCGTTTCTCCAGATTTTTCTGTATGACTTCTGTAAGTTTTTTGAGTGAATTTGGACCAAGTTTCTTAAAGAATTCTACAACAATCCCTTCTCTCCCTGAGGTTCTGTTGTTCATTAGTTGTTTAATGTGGCTCTGAATTTCTTGCTGGTTTGGTGGAGGTGATTCTGGGTGAGTGAAACTGGATGCTTCTTCAAGAAGTCTTTCAGTGGGTTCGGGACATTTAAGAAGTTCTGAGAAGTACCTTACAAGTTCTTGGCAATTTTCTTTATTAGTAAGCATCAATAATCCGTCGTATTTCCTGAAACATAAGTTCTGTGGAATGTATCCTCGGATTTTTTCTGGGTACAACTCCCGTAAAGGCTGACCGGCACAGAACCGCTGTTTAATGTTCATTTGTCATTCAGGACGTAAGTCAGTTCAAATAGTTCGTGGTACCAACTTTAATTAGCGTCTAGTATGACGTACCAACAACTAAATTCAGTTCCTAACACTACGTAGCACCAGGTACCAACTTGGACGATGAAGGGGAGGACACTGATTGCACGCGATGTTGAATTACTCTTTTCGTTGCTATGGTAATCAACATGTTACTGTTCAAAATGGATGTCACTGTTAGTGCACAATCTCTTTCTGGCAGCTGCTGATCTCCATTAAGGTACGTTCAATGTCCGTATAAATGTTTCTTTTTTTTCTATATCCTTCTTTATGTGTATGTATGAAATAATTTTTCAGTATTTCTTTTCCCTGGACCAGTGTGTACCGCTACCTCTGAACCGTTTAAACATGCCATTATTCAAAGCGAATCATAAGTGCCGTAATCTATGCTTTACAGTGTTCAGATCCGTAATTGGTGCATGGCTAGTGACAAAGCGATTGGTCTGGGCAGGTTAGGTCCGACTAGTGACAAAATCATTGGTCTGTGAACAAGCAAACCTAACCTCCATTGACAAAGCGGTTGGTCTGTGAACAAGCAAACGTTAGAAGCCGTGAAGCGGCTTTAGGCCTCTATTTCTTATTAATATTAAAACATAGGTGGCGCAATATATGCTTTATGCTGCTCAGATCCGTAATTACTACTTGCCTAGTGACAAAGCGATTGGTCTGGGTACGTTAGGTCTGGCTAGTGACAAAAACTTTGGTCTGTGAACAAACGAACATTAGAAGCCGCGAAGCGGCTTTAGGCTTTTATTTCTTGTTAATATTCAATCATAAGTCGCGCGACTTTAGGCCTCCATTTCCTATTCATATTAAAGCATAAGTGGCGCAATCTATGCTTTCCAGTGTTCAGAATCGTAATTCCTGCATCGCTACGTCTGAACTATTCCAACATGTTGTTATTTCTCTTTGGTTTTCATATATAATCATGGCTGGCGGTGGCACGAATGGACTCTGCCACTGCCTGAAGATTTGCCCAAATACAATAGAGACAATACGCGACACTTACGGATTTAGCCTTGCTAAAATGGGAGACATTTCGACGCTGGCGCTCCTAGTGACTTGACCTGAAAAAATCGTGCTAAATTCAAATATCAATGGAAATGTATATACGGAAATGGATAAATAAATTACGTCTAGAAAGAAAGTGTTATTGAGATATTAACTTCGAAGTTGCTAAAGCAATTCTGGATAAATGAATGAAAAATTATTTAAAAGGTTATTATTCAAAGGCTGAATTAGACATATAAACAAGGTGTGAAATGGACTGCTGTGAAATGGCTTGATCTTTCATTTATGCATTACTTTTTTAGCTTTAGCATTTCTATCTGAACTCTTACGGTTGGATTTGTCTTTTTTCTCATTTAAAAACATTGTATCATCACATTAAGACACTTGTCAAAAAATATCGGCACATTCCTTACACATATGATGCAATGAATTAACATTTAATAGCTGGACAATTTTCCTCTTAACATGAAGCCTACTAACAGAAAGAAAATCTATAAAATCCCGGCTTTAATTTGAGAAGAGGGATAAAATAAAGAAAAGTATGAAAATGTTGACGATAGTGATGCTTTGAGGAATATTTACGTACAATTAGAGTAAAAATGTAACATACCCTTGGCTGTAGAGTCGAGGATTTTTAAAGTCGCTGGCTTGGAAATGATCTGAACAGATCTTATAATTCTTATATAAGCGTAACGTCCCTTCTTTCTTGTATACCTTATCCAAATCACTTCTGTGACATTTCAAAACCCACAGGAAGAGAGGACCGCGCTGCCCTCTTTAGCTACATACCTTTAACATGTGGTGACGGCAAATTCTCAGTGCTTAACAAACTCACGTGCTATTTCGACAGCTGCCATCCGCCATCTTTAAACAAGAGAAGGCAGTGCAGTACTCTTTAGCTACTTACCTTTGAGGCGCACAATTTGAAAAAATTCTACAGCAGCCATCTTTAATCAAGAGAGCACCTTGCTGCACTCTTTAGTTGAAATGTGGTGGCGGACAATTTGAAAAGCAGCCATCTTTAATCGACAGAGCACCGTGCTGCACTCTTTATCGTAGTAGTGGACAATTTCTACGTCACAGCTGTCATCCGCCATCTTGCTTCGCAAAACTTAGTGCTGCCCTCTTTAGCTACTTACCTTTGAGGCGGACTATTTGAAAAATTCTATTTGACAAGCTGTCATCCGCCATCTTGCATCGCAAACCTCAGTGCTGCACTCTTTAGTTGAAATGTGGTGGCGGGCAATTCCACGTGACAGCTGTCATCCGCCATCTTGCATCGCTAACCTTAGTGCTACCCTCTTTAAGACACTGCTGGTAATTTAAAACCCACGTGACTTTTTTAACAGCTGTCACCCTCCTTCTTGCATCGCAAACCTCAGTGCTACCCTCCTTAGTTGAAATGTAGTGGTGGATAATTTGAAAGTTCTATTTGACAAGCTGCCATCTTTAATCAACACAGCTACCGCTATCTTGCATCGCTTACCTCGGTGCTGCACTCTTTAGATGAAACGTGGTGGCGGACAATTCTATTCGACAGCAGCCATCTTTATTCAACAGAGTACCGTGCTGCTATCATTACGGCTACTACATCGCTAATTAGCACTTAGAGCATACTACACAAGATGGCGGTGGCTGTTATAGCCTCTTCCTGTGTTAAGGCATAGCTTTATCGAACAAGTTTAAACATGCATCGGGAAAGCTAGAGTAAGCACGTGCTGCAGTGATGACGTCATTGTGCATGTTTAGACCTGATCGTTTTCTTAAGAGTAAGTAGGTGAAAGGAATGCAATAAGTACAACATTTTGAATGCGATCAAATATTTATTTACAATGTACTACAACAGTGTTCGTTTTGATGCTGACAAGGTTGGTATGCTTCTTAAGAACGTTTTGCAGTATGCCTCCTGCAACATTAAAATTAAACAAAAACATTTGGAAATATATTATACCAAGTATGTTATGCTTTACAGAGAAGATCATACACTTCTTACCTTGTTGTTATTCCTTTTCTGAATCATCATCATCGTCATCAGCATCATCATCATGAGGTACTAGAGAAAGTTCATTCATACACTGTGTACAGTGTTCAATCCTCGGATTTGGTCCATCCCAATCATCATCACCATTTTCTCCTCGATGCTTGTAATGTCGTTGACAAGTTCTGCATAAAGCTACTTCGATCGACATCTTACTGTATAGAGGAAGGATGTCCCAAAAATTATGTACGTAAGAGGCAGCGTACGTAGATAAAAATCCTGGCGGTAAGTATTGAATAAGATGTTTCGGCATCGACGTTCTATGTTTATAGAACATCTTACTAGCCTCACTCACTCGTGTAAGATAAATAAGATGTTGCGTATGAGCATGCAAACAGCACGCACATTTACAGTTTTGTTCCATAGCGTACGATGTCGGAGCACACACTAATGTAAATGATAAAGAGCTATTCTTATTTATAGTCTCGTAACAATATTCGTTAGCGGATGGTAAGTAACATCACTCATATGAATAAGAAGACCATAGGCTGTTGTGTTAGCAGGAATGTTTTCAGATGTTTCAAATTCTAAACGAATATCAACTGGAGATTCTTTTATAGATTCTTCATGATAAGAGCAGTCTATAACTACAATCGGTGCTTTATTTTTAAATTCTTGAGGTGTAAATAGCGGACGATCTTCTTTCTGATAATACGATGAATGAAATTTACAAAAAATGTCATAGAGCATCCCAAACTTATTTTTCTCAAAGTTAATGTGTATGTTTTCGTAGGGATACGTAATTCCGTTGCGATATAGTCTAACGTGTCTTAATTTACAGTGATCAAACAGTGAGCTATCTTTTTCGTAATTGAATTTACGATTAGTTTGAAATCCAAAAATAATATACAAGGGCTTCTCAGTAAAACGTGATGTTTTAACAGCCCAGCTATGCTTGTTTGTAGGTGGTAACACAGGATATTCATGCAGTTCCCAACTTCGAAAACGTATAGGTAATAGTGTATCATTTTCAACAATCTTGAGCAATCGAAGTTTTTCACGATCAGATAAGGTTACATGTGGAATGCTCCACAGTATACGATGACGTGTAATTTTCGATTCTACTGGTGTTTCTACTGCTTTAAGAGAATTGTAATCACTTAGATCACGGATTAGAATAAGCTCTTCTTTTGCGTTGATTATAATACGTGTAAAGTCTTCTGCGAATCCAAAAATTTCTATTTCAACATTATTTACTTCATATCGCGCTTCAGAAAAGAGAAAAGCTAGAGCATGCTTGTTTAGTTGTGGAGTGCTAGGTCCACTTCCATCCGACTTTTCTAGTCGTCCTTCAATATAGAGGTAGCTTTAGTGTGGTAAGGTGTATACATCTTGCTGATTAATAATAAAATGAATTTCATCATTGTTGTTTAATCCAAACATAAAAGGTTGATAGGAAAGAAGCTCACTTCGTACTACACCTTCACGAGTTTCTACTGTATTCGTAATGTCTAGCATTCCTTCCATTCTGTTGTAGTAGCGTATATCCTAAATCTTGGTGTATCTGCTTATGGGTATCTGTTAACTCGATGAGTCTCTGCAAACATGTAGTATGTCTTCGGAATGTACACGGTGTTTTATAGATGTTTTTCATACTGGTTTGAGATTTAGTTTGTAAGCTACGTACGCGTGCCTATCTAAATGAATAAGCTGATTATGTTTATTTACAAGTCTAAGAGTAATGTTGCTAATGTGTTTTAGACACAGAGGATGATAAAGAACTACTGCTGGTTGCTCACAAATAGTATATGCAAACATTGTAGAAGAGAGTTCAAGAACGCATACAACGCTCAACGTCATGAAGCCGCGTGTAATGTAGCTTCATCGGGAACAAAATACAAAGAGCTCAACCATATTCCAGCGAACACTGATTTATGTTTAAAAAGTACACCTCTGCGAGAGATTTTTAATTCTCCCTTGTTGTCTAGGCCTGCTGCAAGTTCTGTTACTAAGCACAAACTTCAAGATAAAGAAAGGCAAGATCATGATTATGATTGTACCGGGCGGTACACCTCCACGCCGCTAATTTAAAATGTGCGCCAGTTGAAACTCCTCTGCTGGAGGAAGTCTGAACTTTATCGACGGTATTAATTTTCAAGTTTCTCAGAAGATGTCACTACTTGGAAAGTTTGGAGTTTTTGAACTGTGCCACTTTTGATGTATTTTTGTTTTACCGGTAGTAAGAAGTGTGAACTTTCTCTTCTAGAGGACACTACTGAAAAACTACAATGGTGCACCCTAGTGCGATGTGAAAGAACTGTTTTCGGGAGAAATTTTTATTTCAAAAGTTTGTTTCTTATTAAATTTTTTTCTGTTATTATTTAAGTTGGCTGTATACCCCTCTCTTTCCCCTTGTTTTGTATTTAGCCAATCCCGAATTTCTTTAATTAATTTCTGACCAATCTGATGTATCTTCCCCCAACTTGAATATGCTGCTTATCCCTAACTAATAAAGTTTTGGTGGGAGGGTGTTCTCATTCCAAAAACGCCTCGAACTTTCCGCGAGAGTATATAAACTGCTGATTTTTGGGTCTCTGCGCCACTTCTGTTCCATCTTTTAGTGTGTAAAGTACATAGCAGGGGGCGGGAAGCGCCTCTTTCTTCGGCAGCGGTCAACAACAAGGTAATGGCCGATTAATAACTTCTTTCTTTGCTAGCTCAGCAGTTTAACTCTCGGGGCGGGTCCGAAGATTTTCCATAATGTAACCTTCCTTAGAATGTAAAGACCCTTGGTATCTATTCTATCTTTAAACTGCATATCGGGATAGAGAGTGCTTAACCCTCTCGAGCTCCCACTCATATTGTTTTGAGGTGAACTTATTTTTTTCTCAACCTATTCTTCTTTAACGTAAGGTAAATTGTTCCTTTCTAAAGTCACCTCTTTAGTATGGGATTAGCCCCTGAATTAATGGCCTAGTGCCAAGTAGGTTTTAAACAAATGTATTAGGAGTGCAGGTCGCCTCCTCTCAAGTGGTTATTTTAGAGGTCATGTAATTCACCTTTTTTTCTTACTTAATAGACCTCAGTAGGTTGGGTATTTTACCCCTGTATCTATGTCCTTAGAGGACAACTTGAAGGTGGAGTTTGGTATGGCCTTTAATAGGCTTAATGTTGAGAGCGAGTGGCTCTTTCTCGAAAATTGAGTGTTGTATGCCTCGGGGAGGCTTTTCTGTGTAATTTGGAGCAAGTGCTCCTGAGCATGAATGGGGTTTTCTGCCCCTCTGTTAAAACTTATTTTGGAGTAAGGTTGGGCTGATTGCCCAAGAATTGTGAAGTCGGGGCGCGAATCCCAAACCCGGTAAATATTGTAACTACAATTTTGTTGCTTTGCTACTCTGTACCTGCCATGCTTGTTATTTCTTTATTTTGAAAAGAAAATATAACCTTATTAATTTTACATGAACTCTAATTTCACACCCGCACCTTCTTTCACCTCTAACTACCGCAAAACACGGTAACAAGTGGTAGCAGAGCGTGGTTGAATGGGTCTCAATTTAGCCCCTTTTGACGACTAAACATTGTTTTGATTCGAACTCTAACAATTTTCTCTGTTGCTGGAATTTTTTGATTTTTTCCGTTTCAAAATTGTTCTGTCATCATGCCCGGCCATCGCGATGTTCTCCATCTTAACTATTTGCGCAAGGAGGAGTTGATCTATGAGTTAACTATCAGAAATGTGCAATCTGGAGGCACGGTTGCGATAGACACCAACAAGCTTAGAGAGTCCCTTGATTTGCCCATTTCCATCCCCAATTTTGGAGAGAAAGAAATTGACGACTCTCTTTCCACGATCACCGAGAATACTACTGGGCTAGCATCGGTAGTTAGTTTTTTGACGAAAATGATCCTTCTCCTAATCAAATTAAGCGTGTGCAAGCCAGGCTATATCATTTTTCAAATAGAGTTAACGATCTGTTGTCTCTGAAGTTGAATGACGTTCAGAGGAAGGAAGCTAGTACGTTGCTTGAAAGTATTTCTGAATTATCTAGCAAGGTCACTCAATTGTTAACTGGGGAAGTTCCTCCCAAAATTGATCAACCCACCACGATGAATGTAGGTAGCGAGGAAGAGCCTCCTAAGGGAGAAGCCAATAGGATAACCGTTGCTGCTCAAACTATCTCTGCCCCATTGGACAACGAGTCTGAACGCCGTGCATCGTTGAATAATATACGTTCTGAATTAACTTCCTTGCCACTGAAACCTTTACCTACTATGTCACCCGGGTTTAGCAGCTTGCCTCATCCATTGGCAATGTTGCTCAGAGGTATCTCTAAGTTTTCCGTTAATACCACCAGTGACGTAATTTCATTTTTAAGATTTTTAGTTGAATTTCAGGATCATGCCCTTGTGTTTTCTCTTTCCCCATGTCAGATTTTGCAAATCATCTATCCCTATGCAATTGGTATTCTCTCAGACAAAATAGTAAGAGCCATTGCCGAGCAATCATCTATTGAGGATTTCCACACCCACTTGCTAGCTAACTTCATCCCGGCTAGGGCCAGGTCCTCCCTTATTCAGAAGTACTATTATCGTGTACAGCGTTTGGATAAAAACTTAGCAGACTTCATCCAAGATATTAAATTCTATACTAGGGTGTTTGCCCTTCATTTTCCTGAAGATCAGATTGTACAGGCTATTGTAGAAGGAATTTCACCATCCTATAGGTCATATTTGTGTTTCGCAGCGTGCCCGCAAACCTTCTCTGAACTTGAAGCATTGGCCGTCTCAGCGGAAGGAGTTAGATACGCCGATTCTTTGCGTGTCGCGAAAGAACCCCCTCCTTCTTTTGGTCATCCTCGGCCTCCTCCTCCTCGCCGACCAGTCACACCTCGTAAATGCTATGCTTGCGGGTCGCCCGACCATCTTCGGAACAAGTGCCCATTGCTCAAGTCTAGTGGGACAAGGAATGGAACTGGTTCATCACAAGGCTGTTTTAAATGTGGGGCTTTCTCACATATCGCCAAGAATTGTCCCAATTCGAATAGCACCCCTCCTGCTCAACTTCAGGTGCAACTTCCAACAACAATCAAAAGTGACTAGTGGCTTCGGCTGAGTCGACTAATCCATCTTCCCGAGGCTCAGCCCCTGGCAAACAGGTCGTAAATTCAGGGAATGTTCAATCTGCAAATCTATCTTTTGAATGCCCCAAAGAGTGTCTTAGGATTGCGGCGGATACCCCCGCACCGGTCCCTTTTCTCAAACTTGAGTTAAATAATGAACCTGTAACAGCTCTTTTGGATTCTGGCAGTGTTTGTTCGATTATTTCGGCTGAATAGCATTCTAAATTGAAATCTGTTTGTAAACTACCTGACTATGTCTCATCTCCTGTTCAATATGTTTCGGCTAATTCATCTCCATTGGAAATCCTAGGTTCTGTAAATGTCAAAATTCGTATTTTTAAATTTACATGGAAAATCAAATTGTTTGTGGCTAAGCACCTGTCTTACCCCATCATATTGGGAGCTGACTTCATTTCTCACACTGGTCTTGTGCTCGATCTTCAGAGTAAGTCGTGCACATTCAAATTTGAGTCCAATTGTAAAATTCCCTTGTTAAGGTGTAATTCTGTATCATGTGCATCTATTTCGCCTACCCAGGATGAGATGTTGTTAGACCTTAGACATCTACCTGAGGAGCAGGCTGATAGTATTCGTAAATTATGTCAGTCATTTCCAGAGGTGTTCTCTGATACTCTTGGTGTTACTGACCTTATTGAATACAAGATTGAGGTCACGGATTCAATTCCTGTCCGTTTTCCACCTTATAGGCTATCTCCACCTAAAATGAAGGCTCTGAAAGAAATCATCGATCAGATGTTGAAGGATGGTATTATTAGCCCCTCTAAGTCGGCGTATTCGTCACCTATTTTTCTCGTCCCGAAACCCCAAGGGGGCTTCAGGCCTGTCATTGATTATAGGGCTCTCAATCGGAAGGTGGTGTTACAATCTGTGCCCCTTCCCGACCTTCATTCTTGTTTTTCATGGTTCCGTAAGGCCAAGTTCTTCACCATCTTGGATTTGAATCAAGCCTACAATCAAATTCCCCTTGCGGAAGAGTCTAAACATCTTACAGCGTTTGCCACGGACTGGAATTTATACGAATACAACCGCGTGCCTTTCGGGCTCCCCACGGAAGCAGCTGTACTCACTAGGCTGCTAGATAGGGTCTTCTCCGACATCAAATTTGAGTACTTGTATCACTACTTGGATGATGTCGTCGTATTTTCGGAGACCTTTGAAGAACATCTAGATCATCTGCGAGAAGTTCTCAATCGCCTTCGTAAGGCTGGGTTAACTGTCAAGTTGTCCAAGGTTGCCTTTGCTAAGCCCTCTATGTCGTTCCTAGGGCATATTGTGTCACCTGATGGTGTTGCAGTCGATCATTCTAGAACACAGGCCATCCGTGATTTTAAACCTCCCAAGGACATCAAAGGTATCGCCAGGTTCATTGGTATGGTGAATTTCTTCAGGAAGTTCATTCCTAACTTCGCTAATAGAGCGGCGCCCTTGAACCTTCTTCGTAGGAAAGGCATCAAATTCGAGTGGGGACCTTCTCAACAAGCCGCTTTTGAAGATCTTAAATTAGCTCTCTGTAATGCCCCTGTACTTGCTATGCCTGATTTCGCGAAGAAATTCATCATCCAAACCGACGCGTCGTCGTCAGCAGTAGCTGCAGTCCTTCTTCAAGAGACTGAACTAGGGAGGCGACCCATCGCCTATGCATCTAGGACCTTGTCGGCTCAAGAAGCCCAGTATTCCATCTATGAGCTCGAAGGTTTGGCAGTCTTATTCGCCTTAGAAAAGTTCCGTCTCTATCTGGAACATGTCAAATTCGACCTGGAGACAGATAATCAAGCCTTAAGCTGGGTCTTAGGTAGGCCGCGTCGTACTGGTCGTATAGCCCGTTGGGCCATCCGAATTTCTGCCTTCCAATTCGATGTCAGGCATATCAGAGGTACCGAAAATGTTGTTGCTGATGGACTCAGCCGTATGTTTTCCAACGACGTCGAGACCCACGAACCGGTCGACAGTTCATCACCTCACGAGTCCATACTATCTGGTGTTAATGCCATCTTAAGAGATGCTCCCATGCTCTTTAGGGATATCGAGAAATACCAACGTGAAGATCCGACGCTGGCTCCGATAATGGAAACCCTTTCTTCTGGGGAACATGTTGTCCCTTATGTTCTGAGGAATGGTGTTCTATGTTGCCCTTCGAGGCATGATAAGATGATGAAGGTTGTCGTTCCAGCTGTTCTTGTGCCTATGATCTTCAAGTACTATCGTGAGACCCCATTAGGGGGGCATCTTGGAATCTTTAAAACTCGTGAAAAGATTCGTGAAAGGTTCATCTGGAAGGGTATAGACGGTGAAATCCGTGAACTAGTAAAATCTTGTAAATCTTGTTTGCTCAGTAAACCCACCATGTCCACCAAGGTAGGCCTGTTGTCTTCGCATCAAGCGTCGCGCCCCATGGAACGCCTGTATATTGATTATGTAGAACCTTCCCCCAGTCAAAGGGAAATGCCAACAAGTTCATCTTTGTATGCGTAGATGATTTTACAAGATTTTCCTGGTTATTTCCGACTAAGCTGGCTACCGCTCAGTCCACCATTACTTGCTTAAATTCTATTTTTGCCTCTTTTGGTCCGTGCCAATATATTGTGTCTGATAATGCTAAGGCGTTTACATCAAATATTTTTCGTAAATTCTGCTTTGACCTGTCCATCTCTCATGTGACTACTTCTGCTTATTACCCTCAAACATCTCTGGCTGAACGGGTTAACCGTAATCTCAGGTCCGCGCTTATTGCCTATCATCATGAAGATCATTCCAGGTGGGACACGTCCCTGCATTGGTTAGCTTTTGCTTTGAATTCGGCGGTTCATGAATCACATAAATTTACTCCAGCCTCTTTGATGTTCAAGTTTGTTCCCAACACGCCGCTCTCTAACCTCTGGTCTCTGAGTGACATTCTACCTGAGACAATAGATCCGGACAAAATTAAAGATCTTTGGAAGAAGGCTAAAGCCAATCTTAAAGTGTCTCATGAAAAGGTTAGGGAAAGGTATGATCGTGGACGGAGACCCACCCATTTGAAGGTAGGTGACCAGGTAATGGTCAAGAATTTTGTTCCCGCGGGCAAGCTTGCCCCCAGATTTCATGGGCCGTGTGTCATTCTCGATTTCCTTACGCCGGTTACGTTTTTATTAAGCAATCCAGCCACCGAGAGGATATTTAGGGTTCACCTGTAGCAGGTGAAACCTGTATAATTTCTGTGCTAACTTGCCTCATATTATCTTGAAAGGAATATGAAGGTTATATTTTTTTTTGAGTTTCACTTTTAAGGCTTTCTGCCCCTTCTATAATATTTTGTTTTATATGTAAGCATTTTTGTAAAACCTGCCCCGAACCGTTAAACTGCCATCCTGTCCTTGCCACGGCCATTACCACGCTCCCGCGTCCTGCTCCACTCTACACAGTGGCTTATTTAATGCCATGGATATCTGCACGCCGCTGGCCCCTCAACCTCTCCACAAGCCTGTGCCCTCAAAAAAAAGATGATGGTCCAACAAATTCTGCCGCCTAGCTTTAATGTTTCAGTGCCCCCGCAGCCGCGCGGCACTGTGCCGCGACTGGGATAGAGGAAGGGCCCCCTCGACCCCAGCGAGGACGACATGTGCACGGCGAGCCGGAGCTCTCCTCCCGGCCAAGGCTGATGTGCGGCGCACGACCTGCTACTGGCCCGCAGCCTGTATATGTTCACCGCGGGCACGGCGTGTTTCTACACCTCTGCTCCCCTCATAGTGCGGGCGAGCGGTATCTCAGGGTACTTGAGGGGCCCGGGCGGCCTCCTCTGAACGCAAGCAGTGGCGGCTGGTCTGGCCGTTAAAATCATCAACGTTTGAAGTACATATCCAGCTATATGGACATTCCAGTTCAACTTTACTACCTTTTCTTGGGTATTCTACTGCAATATTTGGTGGACTTAGAAAATTTTCCTCAACTTTAAAAACTAAAGTTTTCCTTCTGAATTCAACTTCTACAAACATAAAGACTTTACTTCACCAGTTACAACAAAAATGTTGAAACTGAATCAAACCAAATTAAGAAAATCTTATAAATACTTCTGCAATTAATCTCCATATCAACATCAAAACTTGGTCCTTGTTTCCAAACAAATTGCATGTGTCACCCCTGGAGGAACTTTTGGGGGGGAGGTCTGTACCGGGCGGTACACCTCCACGCCGCTAATTTAAAATGTGCGCCAGTTGAAACTCCTCTGCTGGAGTAAGTCTGAACTTTATCGACGGTATTAATTTTCAAGTTTCTCAGAAGATGTCACTACTTGGAAAGTTTGGAGTTTTTGAACTGTGCCACTTTTGATGTATTTTTGTTTTACCGGTAGTAAGAAGTGTGAACTTTCTCTTCTAGAGGACACTACTGAAAAACTACAATGGTGCACCCTAGTGCGATGTGAAAGAACTGTTTTTGGGAGACATTTTTATTTCAAAAGTTTGTTTCTTGTTAAAAAAATTTTCTGTTATTGTTTAAGTTGGCTGTATACCCCTCTCTTTCCCCTTGTTTTGTATTTAGCCAATCCCGAATTTCTTTAATTAATTTCTGACCAATCTGATGTATCTTCCCCCAACTTGAATATGCTGCTTATCCCTAACCAATAAAGTTTTGGTGGGAGGGTGTTCTCATTCCAAAAACGCCTCGAACTTTCCGCGAAATTATATAAACTGCTGAATTTTGGGTCTCTGCGCCACTTCTGTTCCATCTTTTAGTGCGTAAAGTACATAGCAGGGGGCGGGAAGCGCCTCTTTCTTCGGCAGCGGTCAACAACAAGGTAATGGCCGATTAATAACTTCTTTCTTTGCTAGCTCAGCAGTTTAACTCTCGGGGCGGGTCCGAAGATTTTCCATAATGTAACCTTCCTTAGAATGTAAAGACCCTTGGTATCTATTCTATCTTTAAACTGCATATCGGGATAGAGAGTGCTTAACCCTCTCAAGCTCCCACTCATATTTTTTTGAGGTGAACTTATTTTTTTCTCAACCTATTCTTCTTTAACGTAAGGTAAATTGTTCCTTTCTAAAGTCACCTCTTTAGCATGGGATTAGCCCCTGCATTAATGGCCTAGTGCCAAGTAGGTTTTAAACAAATGTATTAGGAGTGCAGGTCGCCTCCTCTCAAGTGGTTATATTAGAGGTCATGTAATTAACCTTTTTTTCTTACTTAATAGACCTCAGTAGGTTGGGTATTTTACCCCTGTATCTATGTCCTTAGAGGACAACTTGAAGGTGGAGTTTGGTATGGCCTTTAATAGGCTTAATGTTGAGAGCGAGTGGCTCTTTCTCGAAAATTGAGTGTTGTATGCCTCGGGGAGGCTTTTCTGTGTAATTTGGAGCAAGTGCTCCTGAGCATGAATGGGGTTTTCTGCCCCTCTGTTAAAACTTATTTTGGAGTAAGGTTGGGCTGATTGCCCAAGAATTGTGAAGTCGGGGAGCGAATCCCAAACCCGGTAAATATTGTAACTACAATTTTGTTGCCTTGCTACTCTGTACCTGCCATGCTTGTTATTTCTTTATTTTGAAACGAAAATATAACCTTGTTAATTTTACATGAACTCTAATTTCGTAGCTTGAGACCCGTTCACACCCGCACCTTCTTTCACCTCTAACTACCGCAAAAACACGGTAACAATGATAATAAGGATAATGATGTTGATCAAAACAGTAGTAAAGGGAATGTAGAAGAAGAACAAAATCTTAATGTTTCATTGCCATTACAGCTTGATGATTTTACTTCATTTCCTAAGCCTACTACACGTTCTGTCGCAGTGCAAACATCTCAAGAAGAGATGCAAGGTAAAGAAGAAGGAAATTTCAACGCTTCATCGCTATCGAAACAAGTTAAGTTTGTACCTAGAAACGCTACTGCTGAAGCAAGTATTACATCAAAACAAGTCCCTACACATTAACTGTCTGCATATAGACTCAAAGCTCACAACAATCCTCTGTTACTCTATGTAGATATAAGATACTGTAAAGACACCAACGTACTCGTAAAACGTTTACAACTGCTAAGAGCCTATCATGATGCTGGTTACACACAGTACAAAGAAGATATTTTTGAAACAGAGCATGAATTACGTCGTTAGGTATTAGTAAGTAAGTGCTTACCCTCACCTAAGTCATCCATCTGTAGTATATAGTCGATCGAGTAGCTATAGTCGATCGAGTAGCTATAGTCGATCGAGTAGCTATATTCGTATAGATTATTTCCCAACATTCTTCCTTCCTTAGGGTGTTAACTCCGCTTCTAGTTGTAGAGCCGGTCTCAAGCCCGGATAAAGAGAGGAGAGGCACCCTAGCCCTTTAGCCCATTAGCCCTTAGCCCTTTTGCCCTTTAGCCCATTAGCCCTTTAGCCTATTAGCCCTACAAGGAATGTGCGGTAACCTAATCTTCTTAGAACAAAGGTATCCCCTGACATGTTCTAAACACATGTTGTATCGAGTACAGTATTCTATTTTTGTCTTGATCACTTATTTAGTGTTCTAAACAATTCAATCAATGTTCCGATCACATGATAAAGTCAACGGCATATAGTGCAGTGTTCGATTCTAGTCGTGTTATGTTTCTTTAGTGATTTGCAAGTCTAAACATTCATAATGACGTCATCACTGCAGCACGTGCTTACTCTAGCTATCCCGATGCGGGTTTAAACTTGTTCGATAGAGCTATGCCTTGATATAAGAGGAGGCCTTAACAGCTGATGTATAGCCGCTATTGTTTAAAGGTAGCTGCTGTTAAGAGAAAAGCACGTAGAATTTTTCAAATTACCCGCCACCACATTTCAAAGGTATGAGGTTTAGTGCTGTAAAGATACCTGCACGATGCAAAGCTAGCTTTCTTCATCAGAGCAGCCACCATCTTGTGTGAGCACCTCTAGGCCGTTTCATAAGGAGCTGTGTATAGTCACCGTCTTGTCGCTGCTACCTTGCGCAAGCACCCCTTGGGTGTCTCATAAGAGCAGCAGCCATCTTGTGCAAGCGCTCTTAAGCTGCCTCATAAGAAGCTATGTATAGCCACCATCTTGTAGAATTAGATAGCTGCAAATGCCGAAGGGCCTAAGTAGGAACCGAACCGTTGATCTCATCATTAGACAATGTTTTTCTTATGCTATCATGTTCCTCGTACTGCGAACCGAGGCATTGGTCAGAAAAAATTGTGTCCGTTTTGCTCTACGATGCACCGGTTTCGAGATATTTAACATTTTGCATTTAAGCCCCAAATTTAATGAATCGGACTAGCACGACACGTTAGCCTCTAAGCTAGCTTTCTTCATAAGAGCAGCAGCCATCTTGCGCAAGCACCCTTAAGGCGTCTCATAAGGAGTCGTGTATAACCGCCATCTTGCGCAAGCATCTCAAGGGAGTCTCATAAGAACCTATGTATAGCGGCCATCTTGCATAAGCACCTTTAAGGAGTCATGTATAGCCACCATCTTGTGCAATTAGCGTCGAGAGATGGCTGCTGTAGAATTTTTCTTTTTAAATTATCCGCCACCATATTTCAAAGGTATGTACCTAAAGAGTGTAGCACTGAGGTCTGCGATGTAAGATGGCGGATGACAGCTGACAAAAAGCGCGTGAGTTTGTTTACTAAACAAGAGCACGTGGAATTTTTCAATTTGCCGCCACCACATTTCAAAGGTATCTAGCTAAAGATGGCAGCACGGTGCTCTCTTCATTAAAGATGGCAGATGACAGCTAACAGAACTTTTCAAATTGCCCGCTACTACATGTCATAAAGAGGGCAGCACGGTGCTCTGTGGATTAAAGATGGCGGATGACAGCTGACGAAATTGCCCGCATGATAGCAGCACAGTGCTCTATTGATTAAAGATGGCGGATGATAGCTTTCAAAAAAGCACGTGGCTTTGTTTCCAAACAAGAGCACATAGAATTTTTCAAATTGCCGCCACCACATTTCAAAGGTATCTAGCTAAAGAGTGCAGCACTGAGGTTTGTGATGCAAGATGGCGGATGACAGCTGTCAGAAAAAAAGCACGTGAGTTTGTTTCCAAACAAAAGCACGTGGTATTTGCCACCGCCACAGAGAGGGCAGCACGGTGATCTCTTGTTTAAAGATGGCTGCTGTCACGCGGAATTGCCTGCCACCACATTTCAAAGGTATCTAGCTAAAGAGGGCAGCACGGTGCTCTCTAGATTAAAGATGGCTGCTGTCAAAAAGCATTTTTCAAATTATCCGCCACCACATTTCAAAGGTAAGTAGCTAAAGAGAGCAGCACTGTTCTCTATGGATTAAAGATGGCGGATGCCAGCTGTCAAAAAAGCACGTGGATTTGTTTACCGATTCAAATCTCGCGCTAGTGAGGTTAAGTTGGTCGCACTAAGGTTTAGGCCCGTTAAGATGGCAGCACTGCGGATGACAGGTGACGAATTTGCAGCTACTGCGATAAAGAGGGCAGCACGGTGCTCTGTAGTTTAAAGATGGCGGATGACAGCTGTCAAAAAGCACGTGGATTTGTTTACCGATTCAAATCTCGCGCCAGTGAGGTTAAGTTGGTAGCATTAAGGTTTAGCCCCGTCAAGATTGTAGTACTGATGTTTGCGATACGTAGTTGTCTGTCAAAAAGCACGTGGCTATCAAAAAGCACGCGGATTTGTTTTCAAATTCAAATCTCGCGCTAGTAAGGTTAAGTTGGTACCACTGAGTTTTAGGCCCATCAAGATGGCAGTACTGAGGTTAGCGATGGGTTGTTGTCTGTCAAAAAGCACGTGGCTGTCAAAAAACACGTGGCTTTGTTTATCTCGCGCTAGTTAGGTTAAGTTGGTACCACTGAGGTTTAGGCCCGTCAAGATGGCAGTACTGATGTTAGCGATACCTTGTTGTCTTTCAAAAAGCACGTGACTGTCAAAAAACACGTGGATTGGTTATCTCGCGCTAGTTATGTTAAGTTGGTACCACTGAGGTTTAGGCCCGTCAAGATGGCAGTACTGAGGTTAGCGATGCCTTGTCTGTGAAAAAGCACGTGGCTTTCAAAAAACACGTGTATTTGTTTACCTCGCGCTAGTTAGGTTAAGTTGGTACCACTGAGGTTTAGGCCCATCAAGGTGGCAGTACTGAGGTTAGCGATGCGTTGTTTTCTGTCAAAAAGCACGTGGCTGTCAAAAACACGTGGATTTGTTTACCTCGCGCTAGTTAGGTTAAGTTGGTACCACTGAGGTTTAGGGCCGTCAAGATGGCAGCAGTGAGGTTAGTGATGCGTTGTTGTCGATGACAGCTGTCAAAAAGCACGTGGCTTTGTTTACAAATTCAAATTTCCAAAATTCAAATTTCCCGCCGAAATTCAAATTTCCCGCGGGAGGCGTAGAGGGCCCTGGGAGCCCGGAAGAGGAGGCGGCGCCCGAACCATCAAATTATACTACTTGTATTAAACTTTACGATCGCCTTTCCAAGTGCGTTACACTTAGTATCTGTTAGAAATGACATGATGTCTTTACAAATGTTTCTTTTACACTAAGGTTATTTCGACACTGCAGTTTACATATGTTGTTCACTTCTCGGCATGCTCTGCAACACAACCAATCAAAGAGCATACATACATGTTGTAAAGACAGTAGTATAATAAGCGGGTTCTGCCGCCTCCTCCGCCGCCCGCATCGCGGGAAATTTGAATTTTGGCGGGAAATTTGAATTTTGGCGGGAAATTTGAATTCTGGCGGGAAATTTGAATTTTGGCGGGAGATTTGAATTTGTAAACAAAGCCACGTGCTTTTTGACAGCTGTCATCGACAACAACGCATCGCTAACCTCACTGCTGCCATCTTGACTGGCCTAAACCTCACTAGTACCAACTTAACCTAACTAGCATGAGGTAAACAAAGCCACGTGTTTTTTGACAGCCACGTGCTTTCTGACAGACAACAACGCATCGCTAACCTCAGTACTGCCATCTTGACGGGCCTAAACCTCAGTAGTGCCAACTTAACCTAACTAGCGCGAGGTAAACAAAGCCACGTGATTTTTGACAGCCACGTGCTTTTTTGACAGCTGTCACTTAACCTAACTAGTGCGAGGTAAACAAAGCCACGTGTTTATCGACAGCCACGTGCTTTTTGACAGACAACAACGCATCGCTAACCTCAGTACTGCTATCTTGACGGGCCTAAACCTTAGTGGTACCAACTTAACCTAACTAGCGCGAGGTAAACAAAGCCACGTGCTTTTTTGACAGCTGTCATCCGCCATCTTTAAACTACAGAGCACTGTAATGCCCTCTTTAGATGTAAAATTCGTCACCTGTCATCGGCAGTGCTGCCATCTTGGCGGGCCTAAACCTTAGTGCTACCAACTTAACCTCACTAGCGTGAGATAAACAAATCCACGTGCAGCTGTCATCCGCCATCTTTAATCAACGTGCTGCAGTCTTTAGCTACTTACCTCTGAAATGTGGTACGTCACAGCTGTCATCCGCCATCTTGCATCGCAAACCTCAGTGCTGCACTCTATGTAGTGGCGGCAAATTCCACGTGCTCTTGTTTGGAAACAAAGCTACGTGCAGCTGTCATCCGCCATCTTTAATCACCGTGCTGCCCTCTTTAGCTACTTACCTTTGAAATGTGGTACGTCACAGCTGTCATCCGCCATCTTGCATCGCAAACCTCAGTGCTGCACTCTATGTAGTGACGGCAAATTCCACGTGCTTTACAAACCTATGCGCTTTTTTGTCAGCTATCATCCACCATCTTTAATCCAGAGAGCACCGTGCTGCCCTCTATGTGGTGGTGGTAAATTCTACACGCTTTACAAACCCATGTGCTTTTCTGACAGCTGTCAACCGCCAGAGAGCACCGTGCTGTCCTCTTTATGCCGGTGGCGAAATCTACGTGCTTTTTGACAGCTGTCATTCGCAAGAGAGCACCGTGCTGCCATCTATAGCTAGATACCTGTGGTGGCGGCAAATTCCACGTGCTCTTGTTTAGTAAACAAAGCCACGTGCAGCTGTCGTCCGCCATCTTTAATCAATAGAGCACTGTGCTGCAGGTAATTTCGTCAGCTGTCATCCGCCATCTTTAATCTACAGAACACCGTGCTGCTCTCTGTAGTAGCGGGCAATTTGAAAAGTTCTGTTAGCTATCATCCGCCATCTTTAATCAAGAGAGCACCGTGCTGCCATCTTTAGCTAGATACCTGTGGTGGCGGCAAATTCCACGTGCTCTTGTTTAGTAAACAAAGCCACGTGCAGCTGTCATCCGCCATCTTAGAGCACCGTGCTGCGGGCAATTTCGTCAGCTGTCATCCGCAGAACACCGTGCTGCCCTCTTTATGGCTACTACTTTAAGCACGTAGTAGCGGGCAATTTGAAAATTTCTGTTAGCTATCATCCGCCATCTTTGAGCACCGTGCCGCCCTCTATGTGGTGGCGGCAAATTCCACGCGCTCTTGTTTGGAAACAAACTCACGTACTTTTTTGACAGCTACCATCCGCCCTGCTCTCTGTAGTAGCGGGTAATTTGAAAAGTTCTGTTAGCTGTCATACGCCATCTTTGAGCACCGTGCTGCCCGGTGGCGGCAAATTCCACGTGCTTTACAAACTCACGCGCAGCTGTCATCCGCCATCTTACATCGCAAACCTCAGTGCTACACTCTATGTGGTGGTGGATAATTTAAAAAGAAAAATTCTACAGCAGCCATCTCTCGACGCTAATTGCACAAGGTGGTGGCTATACATGACTCCTTAAAGGTTCTTATGCAAGATGATCGCTATACATAGACGCCCTTGGGATGCTTGCGCAAGTTGGCGGTTATACAAGGCTCCTTCTGAGACACCCTAGGGATGCTTGCGCAAGATGGTGGTTGCTCTTATGAGGCGGCTTAAGGATCCTTGGCTAGAGACGCCCTAAGGATGCTTGCACAAGATGGCGGACGCAAGATGGCGGCTATACATAACTCCTTATGAGACAGCCAGTACTCGATACAACATGTGATCAGAACATTGATTGATGTGTTCAGAACACAAAATAAGTAGAATTGAACACTGTACTCGATACAACATGTGATTAAAACATTGTCTGGTGTGTTCAGAACACTACATAAGTAGAATCGAACGCTGTACAACATGTTAGGGGATACCTTTGTTCTAAGAAAATCAGATTGAAACATAACAAGACTAGAATTGAACACTGCACTCGATGTCGTTACATGTGATCAGAACAATGATTGATGTGTTCAGATCACTAAACAAGTAGAACCGAACACTGTACAACATGTTAGGGGATACTTTGTTCTAAGAAGATCAGATTGAAACATAACAAGACTAGAATTGAACACAGCACTCGATACAACATGTAATCAGAACATTGATTGATGTGTTCAGATCACTAAACAAGTAGAACCGAACACTGTACAACATGTTAGGGGATACCTTTGTTCTAAGAAGATCAGATTGAAACATAACAAGACTAGAATTGAACACTGCACTCGATACAACATGTAATCAGAACATTGATTGGTGTGTTCAGATCACTAAACAAGTAGAACCGAACACTGTACAACATGTTAGGGGATACCTTTGTTCTAAGAAAATTAGATTGAAACTAACAAGACTAGAATCGAACACTACACTCGATGTCGTTAACCTTAACATGTGATCCGATACAACATGTTAGGGGATACCTTTGTCCTAAGAACCGAACACTGTACAACATGTTAGGGGATATCTTTGTTTAGATTGAAACATAACAAGACTAGAATTGAACACTGCACTCGATACAACATGTAATCAGAACATTGATTGATGTGTTCAGATCACTAAACAAGTAGAACCGAACACTGTACAACATGTTAGGGGATACCTTTGTTCTAAGAAAATTAGATTGAAACTAACAAGACTAGAATCGAACACTGCACTCGATGTCGTTAACCTTAACATGTGATCCGATACAACATGTTAGGGGATGCCTTTATCCTAAGAACCGAACACTGTACAACATGTTAGGGGATACCTTTGTTTAGATTGAAACTAACAAGACTAGAATCGAACACTGCACTCGATGTCGTTAACCTTAACATGTGATCCGATACAACATGTTAGGGGATACCTTTATCCTAAGAACCGAACACTGTACAACATGTTAGGGGATACCTTTGTTTAGATTGAAACTAACAAGACTAGAATCGAACACTCCACTCGATGTCGTTAACCTTAACATGTGATCCGATACAACATGTTAGGGGATACCTTTGTTCTAAGAAAATTAGATTGAAACATAGCAAGCCTAGAATCGAACACTGTAAGAACATTGTTTGATGTGTTCAGTACAACTTCAATGATTAACACACACTGTGCACATATCGCATAGCTAACACTTCAAATGTTTTGCTTAGTACGAAAATAAAAAATCTATACCGCGTAGCTAACTCGTTCATCGAACTGCTCAGACGCTTAGTAATTGCGAATACACTCATACGAAAATCAAGATAGCACACTGCGTGGCCAACTCGCTCGGCTCACTCGCTTAGTAATTGCAACACTGATACACACACGGATAAGAATGTTCCGAGATACTACATACTTACATGTTTTTTAAGGGGGGTGAAAGATCATAAATTATATGTACACATGTTGTCTCCTCCAAGTTGTAAGATGAAATAGACGCAGTACTGCGAGTTTCCGCTCTAGCTGGCGAACGGAAGTAGCATGATATCTCAGCAAAAAAAACGCGTGAGCTCGCAAGTCAGACACAATGATGGATACCGCGATTCAAATCCTGGCAACTTATGCCGTCGGGAAGGGCACCCGGCTAGATCATGTAATGACGATCGCGCAGGTCCCTCGCCTAGCATTTGCTATTTTTTACAGCTTCCAGTTCGAACCCGCTATCATCCGAAGTAGTGAGAATGATTGAAGAGTGTTTGAGGGTGATTCATTTGTCGGATGGAGGCGTTAAGCTGTGTGCAGGCTTCTTCGGTAGGAGTAGGCTATGTCGGGACATCTAGTTATCGATTTAAAATCCTAGTCAGGAAGGGTAACCGGTCGTATAAAACTATGGTGTATGATCTAAGAGGCGGGGTGTGCAAAAAAAGCTAGCAATAAGTAAGGGCTGTTGATAGGGGGTGTTAAACCTTGTGCTGACTCCTTCGAAAATGATTTTGAGTACAAGACGTTGAGGGTGATTCATCTGTCGGATGGAGCCAATAAGCCTTGTGCAGGCTTCTTTGGTAGGAGTAGGCTATGTCGGGATATCTAATTATCGATTTAAACTCCTAGTCAGGAAGGGCAACCGGTCGTAAAACTATGGTGTATGATCTAAGAGGCGGGGTGTGCAAAAAGCCAGCAATAAGTAAGGGCTGTTGATGGGGGGCGTTAAACCTTGTGCAGGCTCCTTCGAAAAAATTATTTTTGAGTACAAGACGTTGAGTGTGATTCATTTGTCGGATGGTGGTAATAAGCCTTGTGCAGCCTTCTTCGGTAGGAGTAGGCTAGAATCGAACTCGGACCTCCGGGGGTAGCAGCTAATCACACAAACTACTACACCACAGAGGAGGACTATTTCAGTTTTACAGAACAGAATATTTTACAACCTTAATTGGTACTGTGTTTTAACCTCTCCGTACAATCATAATATGTTAAGAGCTGAATGCTACTCAGCTAAGAAGACGTTCGTGAGTTACAAGTCGCTTATCAGCACACCGTGTCTTCATTCAAGGTTAGTCGAGCCGGAAGATACGTGTACAATTTCAGCTAACACATGCATTCCACAACTCGCTCAGAATGACTACGTCGATACAACTTCAAAGACTGTAGAACAAACCCATAGCCTACAGTATGCATGCCTCTCACCCGGTAGTCTCGGGTTCGATTATCTTGGGGTTAAAAATATGTTTTACAGAGTTTAAATCGCAAGAATTTGTTCAGTTGCCCTTCCTGACGCAAAACTAGCAGTATCTAACCTCTTACATCATACACTATAGTTTTCGACCGGTTGCCCTCCCTGACGTCAAAGAACTCGGATTAAGAATCTGTTTTGTTTTAAGACTAGTTGTCCTTCCTGACGCAAAACTAGTAGTATCTAAGCTCTTACATCATACGCTATTGTTTTCGACCGGTTGCCCTTCCTGACGTCAAAGAACTCGGATTAAGAATCTAACACGAGAATCGGGGATTTACAGCTAGATGCTCTTCTTAGATTTAAAATAGCTGTATCACGAACTATTGTTTTACAGCCGGATGCCCTTCCTGACTAAGATTTTAAATCGCAAGAATTTGTTTTAAGACTCAGGTCTTGTTATGTTTCTTTCGTAATCCGCAAGTCTAAACATGCATATCGCTGCACACTCTTGCCTTCGCGATGCGTGTTCGATAATTGTTTTCGACCGGTTGCCCTTCCTGACGTCAAAGAACTCGGATTAAGAATCTGTTTTACAACTTCCAACACGAGAATCGGGGATTTGCAGCTAGATGCTCTTCTTAGATTTTAAATCTCTGTATCACTACAGCCGGATGCGCTTCCTGACGCAAAACTAAGATTTTACATCGCAAGAATTTGTTTTAAGACTAGTTGCCCTTCCTGACGCAAAATTGGCAGTATCTAGCCTCTTACATCATACACTATTGTTTTCGACCGGTTGCCCTTCCTGACGTCAAAGAACTCCGATTAAGAATCTGTTTTTCAACTTGAGAATCGGGGATTTACAGCTAGATGCTCTTCTTAGATTGTAAATCGCTGTATCACGAACTATTGTTTTACAGCCGGATGCCCTTCCTGACGCAAAACTAAGATTTTAAATCAGAAGAATTTGTTGAGTCGCCCTTCCTGACGCAAAATTGGTAGTATCTAGCCTCTTACATCATACACTATTGTTTTCGACCGGTTGCCCTTCCTGACGTCAAAGAACTCGGATTAAGAATCTGTTTTTCAACTCGAGAATCGGGGATTTACAGCTAGATGCTCTTCTTAGATTGTAAATCGCTGTATCACGAACTATTGTTTTACAGCCGGATGCCCTTCGTGACGCAAAACTAAGATTTTTAATCGCAAGAATTTGTTGAGTTGCCCTTCCTGACGCAAAACTGGCAGTATCTAGCCTCTTACATCATACACTATTGTTTTCGAACGGTTGCCCTTCCTGACGTCAAAGAACTGGGATTAAGAATGTTTTACAACTTCTAACACGAGAATCGGGGATTTACAGCTAGATGCTCGCCGGATGCCCTTCCCGACGGCATAAGTTGCCAGGATTTGAATCGCGGTATCCATCATTGTGTCTGACTTGCGAGCTCACGCGTTTTTTTTTGCTGAGATATCATGCTACTTCCGTTCGCCAGCTAGAGCGGAAACTCGCAGTACTGCGTCTATTTCATCTTACAACTTGGAGGAGACAACATTTGTACATATAATTTATGATCTTTAACCCCCCTTAAAAAACATGTAAGTATGTAGTATCTCGGAACATTCTTATCCGTGTGTGTATCAGTGTTGCAATTACTAAGCGAATGAGCCGAGCGAGTTGGCTACGCAGTGAGCTTTCTTGATTTTCGTATGAGTGTATTCGCAATTACTAAGCGTCTGAGCAGTGCGATGAACGAGTTAGCTACGCGGTATAGATTTTTTATTTTCGTACTAAGCAAATCATTTGAAGTGTTAGCTATGCGATATGTGCACAGTGTGTGTTAATCATTGAAGTTGTACTGAACACATCAAACAATGTTCTTACAGTGTTCGATTCTAGGCTTGCTATGTTTCAATCTAATTTTCTTAGAACAAAGGTATCCCCTAACATGTTGTATCGGATCACATGTTAAGGTTAACGACATCGAGTGCAGTGTTCGATTCTAGTCTTGTTAGTTTCAATCTAAACAAAGGTATCCCCTAACATGTTGTACAGTGTTCGGTTCTTAGGATAAAGGTATCCCCTAACATGTTGTATCGGATCACATGTTAAGGTTAACGACATCGAGTGCAGTGTTCGATTCTAGTCTTGTTAGTTTCAATCTAAACAAAGGTATCCCCTAACATGTTGTACAGTGTTCGGTTCTTAGGATAAAGGTATCCCCTAACATGTTGTATCGGATCACATGTTAAGGTTAACGACATCGAGTGCAGTGTTCGATTCTAGTCTTGTTAGTTTCAATCTAATTTTCTTAGAACAAAGGTATCCCCTAACATGTTGTACAGTGTTCGGTTCTACTTGTTTAGTGATCTGAACACATCAATCAATGTTCTGATTACATGTTGTATCGAGTGCAGTGTTCAATTCTAGTCTTGTTATGTTTCAATCTAAACAAAGATATCCCCTAACATGTTGTACAGTGTTCGGTTCTTAGGACAAAGGTATCCCCTAACATGTTGTATCGGATCACATGTTAAGGTTAACGACATCGAGTGTAGTGTTCGATTCTAGTCTTGTTAGTTTCAATCTAATTTTCTTAGAACAAAGGTATCCCCTAACATGTTGTACAGTGTTCGGTTCTACTTGTTTAGTGATCTGAACACACCAATCAATGTTCTGATTACATGTTGTATCGAGTGCAGTGTTCAATTCTAGTCTTGTTATGTTTCAATCTGATCTTCTTAGAACAAAGGTATCCCCTAACATGTTGTACAGTGTTCGGTTCTACTTGTTTAGTGATCTGAACACATCAATCAATGTTCTGATTACATGTTGTATCGAGTGCTGTGTTCAATTCTAGTCTTGTTATGTTTCAATCTGATCTTCTTAGAACAAAGTATCCCCTAACATGTTGTACAGTGTTCGGTTCTACTTGTTTAGTGATCTGAACACATCAATCATTGTTCTGATCACATGTAACGACATCGAGTGCAGTGTTCAATTCTAGTCTTGTTATGTTTCAATCTGATTTTCTTAGAACAAAGGTATCCCCTAACATGTTGTACAGCGTTCGATTCTACTTATGTAGTGTTCTGAACACACCAGACAATGTTTTAATCACATGTTGTATCGAGTACAGTGTTCAATTCTACTTATTTTGTGTTCTGAACACATCAATCAATGTTCTGATCACATGTTGTATCGAGTACTGGCTGTCTCATAAGGAGTTATGTATAGCCGCCATCTTGCGTCCGCCATCTTGCGCAAGCATTCTTAGGGAGTCTCTAGCCAAGGATCCTTAAGCCGCCTCATAAGAGCAACCACCATCTTGCGCAAGCATCCCTAGGGTGTCTCATAAGGAGCCTTGTATAACCGCCATCTTGCGCAAGCATCCCAAGGGCGTCTATGTATAGCGATCATCTTGCATAAGAACCTTTAAGGAGTCATGTATAGCCACCACCTTGTGCAATTAGCGTCGAGAGATGGCTGCTGTAGAATTTTTCTTTTTAAATTATCCACCACCACATAGAGTGTAGCACTGAGGTTTGCGATGCAAGATGGCGGATGACAGCTGCGTGTGAGTTTGTAAAGCACGTGGAATTTGCCGCCACCGGGCAGCACGGTGCTCAAAGATGGCGTATGACAGCTAACAGAACTTTTCAAATTACCCGCTACTACAGAGAGCAGGGCGGATGGTAGCTGTCAAAAAAGTACGTGAGTTTGTTTCCAAACAAGAGCGCGTGGAATTTGCCGCCACCACATAGAGGGCGGCACGGTACTCAAAGATGGCGGATGATAGCTAACAGAAATTTTCAAATTGCCCGCTACTACGTGCTTAAAGTAGTAGCCATAAAGAGGGCAGCACGGTGTTCTGCGGATGACAGCTGACGAAATTGCCCGCAGCACGGTGCTCTAAGATGGCGGATGACAGCTGCACGTGGATTTGTTTATCTCACGCTAGTGAGGTTAAGTTGGTAGCACTAAGGTTTAGGCCCGCCAAGATGGCAGCACTGCCGATGACAGGTGACGAATTTTACATCTAAAGAGGGCAGCACAGTGCTCTGTAGTTTAAAGATGGCGGATGACAGCTGTCAAAAACGCACGTGGCTTTGTTTACCTCGCGCTAGTTAGGTTAAGTTGGTACCACTAAGGTTTAGGCCCGTCAAGATAGCAGTACTGAGGTTAGCGATGCGTTGTTGTCTGTCAAAAAGCACGTGGCTGTCGAAAAACACGTGGCTTTGTTTACCTCGCACTAGTTAGGTTAAGTGACAGCTGTCAAAAAAGCACGTGGCTGTCAAAAAGCACGTGGCTTTGTTTACCTCGCGCTAGTTAGGTTAAGTTGGCACTACTGAGGTTTAGGCCCGTCAAGATGGCAGTACTGAGGTTAGCGATGCGTTGTTGTCTGTCAGAAAGCACGTGGCTGTCAAAAAACACGTGGCTTTGTTTACCTCATGCTAGTTAGGTTAAGTTGGTACTAGTGAGGTTTAGGCCAGTCAAGATGGCAGCAGTGAGGATAGCGATGCGTTGTTGTCGATGACAGCTGTCAAAAAGCACGTGGCTTTGTTTACAAATTCAAATCTCCCGCCAAAATTCAAATTTCCCGCGCCGCGGGCGGCGGAGGTGGCGGCAGAACCCGCTTATTATACTACTAAGGACTGTTTACTTGTTTCTCTACTATGCTCTTTCGGAAGAGTTTTAAATAATGGACACCCCAATTCATGCATGTCGATAATTTCACAAGATGATGGTAGATAATCACGCAACCATTCCTTCTTTTCACAACCCTTTAAAAGAACAAGATCTGCTTTGACAAGTATGCATTCATCATTAAATGTAGAAAACGATAAGGTATTCCTTTTTCTTCTCACTTCAAACCTAAATTGTTTTCAATCCATTGAGTCAGCTTTTTATCTTCATCTGTTTGCAAACAGTAAGGGAACGGCGGGCAAAATACTAAATTAACAAGTTTTGGTGCCCACAACACACTGCAATCTAACACAGCCTCCTCTTTAAAAACAAATTTGTTGCCGTTAATTTAAAGCCTTGCACATCAACTATTAATGTTTTCGTCATGTTTGCACTCCACTCTCTATCACTGTTTCTCGAAGACTAAAGCTTTTATTCAATGAACAGGTTCAAGCATGCACACGTACAGTAACGTCATCGCTGCAGCACATGCACACTCTTGATTTTATGATGTATACTTATTGCATTCCTTTCACCTACTTACTCTTAAGAAAACGATCAAGTCTAAACATGCACAATGACGTCATCACTGCAGCACGTGCTTACTCTAGCTTTCCCGATGCATGTTTAAACTTGTTCGATAAAGCTATGCCTTAACACAGGAAGAGGCTATAACAGCCACCGCCATCTTGTGTATTAGGCTCTAAGTGCTAATTAGAGATGTAGTAGCCGTAATGATAGCAGCACGGTACTCTGTTGAATAAAGATGGCTGCTGTCGAATAGAATTGTCCGCCACCACGTTTCATCTAAAGAGTGCAGCACCGAGGTAAGCGATGTAAGATAGCGGTAGCTGTGTTGATTAAAGATGGCAGCTTGTCAAATAGAATTTTTCAAATTATCCGCCACTATATTTCAACTAAAGAGGGTAGCACTGAGGTTTGAGATGCAAGAAGGAGGGTGACAGCTGTTAAAAAAGTCACGTGGGTTTTAAATTACCAGCAGTGTCTTAAAGAGGGTAGCACTAAGGTTAGCGATGCAAGATGGCGGATGACAGCTGTCACGTGGAACTGACCGCCACCATATTTCAGCTAAAGTGTGCAGCACGATGCTCTATTGGTTAAAGATGGCTGCTGTCAAATTGGCCGCCACCACATTTCAACTAAAGAGTGCAGCACTGATGTTTGCGATGCAAGATGGCGGATGACAGCTTGTCAAATAGAATTTTTCAAATAGTCCGCCTCAAAGGTAAGTAGCTAAAGAGGGCAGCACTAAGGTTTGCGATGCAAGATGGCGGATGACAGCTGTGACGTAGAAATTGGCCACTACTACGATAAAGAGTGCAGCACGGTGCTCTGTCGATTAAAGATGGCTGCTTTTCAAATTGTCCGCCACCACATTTCAACTAAAGAGTGCAGCACGGTGCTCTCTTGATTAAAGATGGCTGCTGTAAAATTTTTTCAAATTGTGCGCCTCAAAGGTAAGTAGCTAAAGAGTACTGCACTGTGCTCCCTTGTTTAAAGATGGCGGATGGCAGCTGTCGAAAAAGCACGTGAGTTTGTAAAGCACTTCGAATTTGCCGTCACCGCATGTTAAAGGTATGTAGCTAGAGAGCAGCACGGTGCTCTCTTGATTAAAGATGGCGGATGACAGCTGTCAAAAAAGCACGTGTTTTTGTAAAGCACTTCGAATTTGCCGCCACCACATTTCAACCAAAGAGGGCAACACGGTCCTCTCTTGATTAAAGATGGCGGATGGTAGATGTCAAAAAAGCACGTGAGTTTGTAAAGCACTTCGAATTTGCCGCCACCACATTTCAACTAAAGAGTGCAGCACAGCGCTCTCTTGAATAAAGATGGTGGATGACAAAAAGCACGTGAGATTGTTTCCAAACAAGAGAATGTAGAATTTGCCACCACCACATTTCAACCAAAGAGTGCGGCACTGTGCTCTCTTGATTAAAGATGGCGGATGACAGCTGTCAAAAAAGCACGTGGGTTTGTTTCCAAACAAGAGCGAGTAGAATTTTTCAAATTGCCGCCACCACATTTCAAAGGTATGTAGCTAAAAAGTGTAGCACTGTGCTCTCTTGATTAAAGATGGCGGATGACAGCTGTCGAAAAAGCACGTGAGTTTGTAAAGCACTTCGAAATTGCCGCCACCACATTTCAACTAAAGAGTGCAGCACGGTGCTCTCTTGATTAAAGATGGCGGATGGTAGCTGTCAAAAAAGCACGTGGCATTGTTTCCAAACAAGAGCATGTCGAATTTTTCAAATTGCCGCTACCACATTTCAACTAAAGAGTGCAGCACGGTGCTCCCTTGATTAAGGATGGCGGATGGTAGTTGTCAAAAAAAGCACGTGACATTGTTTCCAAACGGAGCACGTAGAAGTTTTCAAATTTCCGCCACCACATTTCAACTAAAGTGTGCAGCACTGTGCTCTCTTGATTAAAGATGGCTGCTGTCACGTTGAATTGCCTGCCACCAGAGTGCAGCACGGTGCTCTGTCGATAAAAGATGGCTGCTATCAAAAAGCATTTTTCAAATTATCCGTCACCACATTTCAAAGATATGTAGGTAAAGAGGGCAGCATGGTGCTCTGTTGATTAAAGATGGCGGATGACAGCTGTCAAAAAAGCATGTGGATTTGTTTACCGATTCAAATCTCGCGCTAGTTAGGTTAAGTTGGTGCCAGTAAGGTTTAGGCCCGTCAAGATGGCAGTACTGAGGTTAGCGATGCGTTGTTGTCGATGATAGCTGTCAAAAAAGCACGTGTCTGTCAAAAAGCACGTGGATTTATTTACAGATTCAAATCTGGCACTAGTTAGGTTAAGTTGGTACCACTAAGGTTTAGGCCCGTCAAGATGGCAGTACTGAGGTTAGCGATGCTTTGTTGTCTGTCAAAAAGCGCGTGGCTGTCCAAAAAAGCACGTGGCTTTGTTTACCAATTCAAATTTCGAGCTAGTAAGGTTAAGTTGGCAGCACCGGAAGAGGCCCCTGGGAGGCCCCCAGTAGTTAGGTTAAGTTGGCAGCAGTGGGAGGCCCCCAGTGCGGTGGAGGAGGCATCTGGGAGCACTGCGGCGGCGGTGGCCGCAGAACTCTCCCATTATACTATTCATTGGCGTAATCTTCAAGCAATGGCAGAGTCCATTAGCATCGTCACTCGCCCAGGTGAGACGCTGTGTCCAGTGTCGTGGTGTTAATAAGGTCATGTGCACCCATGAAATAGGTTGCAAAGGTAACAGCAGAATTTCTCAGCAGCTTCCTGAGTTACTTTAATTTCATTACAATAAACGCTTATTATTTTGTTTTAGAATCTGCATCGAATATGGCCAACATTTCAGTTGCTATGGTAGCAGGATACTTGGTCCCCATAACAGAAAGAACAAATTCTGATGGTTGTTTAGACAAAATATCGAGTCGTGCAATTCAAAACTCAGCGCTATGCATAATAAGATTTCAAGTCCGGGGAGGTTTAACATATCCAAAGTAATTGTTTGTATCAATTCTGACAATTGTCTCTGATTTGTTTATTGGAGCTGTGCTTTGCGTTTCGCAAAGAAAATTACTGAAGAACTGCTCCAATCTCCTGAAAGACAAATTTAAAGTTTGACATTTGTGATGATGGTCTTCCACACCTTCTTTCAGAAAAAAATCCAAAGCCACTGTTAAGGAAAGTTGCCAAAAATTATTTACAAACGTACGAGTGATTTATAATAGTGATGGGATATTCGATTCATTTTACTAAATCGATTCATTCGATTCTGTTCACGCAAGACCGTCTACAATAGTTACCAGACTTTAATACAGAATCAACATGGCCGACGCATCGGTTGAATGTAAACAAGCCTGTGATACATAACCTTCTGATTATCGTATTGAATTGCTAAGTTGTCAACAATAACAAACAGAATACTTCAGTTTGTGTAATAGACCAACACTATCTAGAACTAGCCGATGTTTAGATAAGCAAGATATCAAAAATTCAGAATGTAAGTCTTTTTATGAACTAGTATGGTCCAGGAAATAGGTAATATAGGATTGCATTCTAAAATAACACTCCTGGGGGAATATCTGACGTGTTTCAAAGTGTATCAGTTTCAATTCAGTCAATCAATCAATCAATCAATCAATCAATCAATCAATCAATCAATCAATCAATCAATCAATCAATCAATCAATCAATCAATCAATCAATCAATCAATCAATCAATCGATCAATCAATCAATCAATCAATTAATCAATCAATCACCAATGATCTGATTTAGTGCTATCGTCCAAGTCTTTTCTTATATGATTTCAAATAAGTTGGACATTTATCGAATTGGTGTAGATATAGTAGGGGGCACCCTTGATATATTATTCCAGACCATAATTCTTCTTCCTATAAATCAATACTTGTTTTTAAAATACATTTATTTGAATGACCTTTATATTACCATATGCTTCTAAATATAAAAGCATACCTCGATCAAGAAATTTATAATTGTCACAAATTTCAATTCTCTCATATCAATAATTCTGATAATGATTCACCAAACCTGCTATCCTACTTCGCTTTCACTTTAGACAATCAATAGGGGAATCGATTTGAAGTTCTCTGGGGGCATATGCATTTTCGTATAAATCACTTTAACACCCAAATCGGTGGTAACGCAATTACGTACTGTAAGTGACAGTAAATCAGTTGATACCTTGTCCTCCAATTTAATAAAGAGAATATAGTCTTCTTTGACAGATAAAATAAATAGCTTTATCACTTTTTATAACCCCACCTTTAAAAACCTCAAAAGATATAGTCATTGAGAAATGTACTAGGATAGGCACCAACACAGAGTTTTGGTCTTATCCGGAAAAAAATAGCTCATCAAGTACACGGGAAACACCCTCTCTATTCACAAATTTATCCTCAAATGTTTAATGCACCCTAATAAATTACTTGTAACTACGAAATCATCACAATGCGTTAAGTACACTTAATCTGAATGTGAGTGCATCTGCTGTAATGTGAATCCAGGCACACAATACGGTCGACACGTCCTAATATATCAAAATCGTATTAAAACCAAATTTCAATAAATACCTCATTACACTAACGTTTTCTAATCAAACCAAACCAACAGAAAGGACTAAACTGATGCTTCGTACATGCTCATGTTTACATTTGAACAAACCGATCACGGCCCCATTTTAGCTAATATCGATAGTTACATTAAGGTTTGATATATTGTAGTTGGTCTTGGTTCACGCAATCCAGCGAAAAACCTGGCGGACATCGGTGGGCAATACGAGAGGTTGGGGAGGAAGGTTATGCATGTTTATTCCGAATCACCTAAAGAAAAGATCACAAGTCGAACGTCATGAAATGCAACTCACTGACTCAAAAGTTGAATAATTAAACACCAGAAGAAGCGTTATCGCGTATTGCAAATCTAAATGTAATTTCAGAGGGGAAAATAACGAAGGGAGAATTATTGTATCAACGTCATGTTGAAACAGACACAGAGTATACAAATATTTCACATATGAAACTCCGGTCAGTATGTGAGATATATAGATGTCAACAAAGAACATTATTAACCTTATATGAAATACTATGCAACACCACCATTAACCATAGCCCATTATGTAAAACACGCAAACAAATTTCTTCCAACAAAATTTCAACCCTCCAAAATCCACCTGTATTGTTGAGTAGTTACAAGCGATATTTCTATGATACATTTGACCATCTAAAGCACTCGTCACCTTAAAACTCACCAGAATTGATGGCACAATTGTATTTTATATAAAAAAAGAACATAATCCTCATGTTCACTCATGAGAATTAGGGTTAGGTTTAGTTTACGCACGTTCATTGTAAAACGTTGAAAATTAATTACATCATTCTTGCACCACCGTTTAAGATTAATTTGGTCTATAATTCATAAATCTTGGCCATGATTTTTCGTATCTTTCAGGTACTGATTTGATTTTCTTTGTAGTAAGGTACGTTGGCTTATATGGCAAATGCGAGAATAGGCATACCGTAATTAGTTTTAACTTCCGAAGTTTTCACGGCACTCGAATTAGATCACCACCTTGTATGGGTATTTAATATCTTCCCTAACAATACATTTGATTTAAAAATGATAAAATGATTAACGCTTTATTATTATTATTATTCGGTTCGAAGTTTTCCTTACGAATGCTCTCAACCCAATTTTGCCTTTTGGAAATGGGAACACTGAAGCTTGTGCCCTACCTCTTACTTACATCCAGGCACACACCACATTAAACTATAAACATATTGCATAGGTAACTAAAAATAAAGAAAATATTCTCAGAGAAGAACATGAGAATCAACATTAACCCATCACCATCGATATTGTTGGAATAAATAAGCTCTTTGAGAACAAACAGATTCTTATGGCACTGAAAGAGGATCTATAACCTTCTTAAGACTCTAAATAAATCTAATGTACGATTAATAATATTCAAATTTCAGTAAATATTTGGTAAAAACACGACTTACATAAATCAAAACAAACGGATGCTAGCACTCCAGCTACTGCCATTATGGTCAGTTTCGATATGTCGTTTAAGATCTGAGGTATTGTAGTTGGCCTTGGTTCACGTTACTGAATCGATACAGTGATCCGATTCAGGGCACATTAGAGTCACCGTCCAGATTACATCTGTGTAGTGTCTACTGATGAGACAGGAACAACAACAACATTCAGTGCTTGCTGCTGCCATCTGGTCTTCATTCTATGAACTGCTTTCCTATTAGTGTTGGCTACTGAATGTATGATTCGAAGCAGTGTATCGATTCATTCAAGTGTCCGAGTGAATCGATTCACAGGAACGGCGAGCTCACGGCACATGATTCAGCTTACTCCTAGCGGACAGTGCTGAGTGGCGCACTCACTGGACGTTGACGGGGAGCCGAGCTTCCGCTGCAGCGAGACAGTGAATCAGTGAATCATGGCACATCGAAAGAATCGTGAACGAGCGCGGCTCAGTGAGACACATGATACACACGGCTCCTTATCGGCTCACTGGACACGCGGAGAGCCGAGCTTCCGCTGCAGCGAGACATACAGTGAGCCATGGCACATCGAAAGAATCGTGAACGAGCGCGGCTCAGTGAGACACAAGATACACACGGCTCCTTATCGGCTCACTGCAGCGAGACATACAGTGAGCCATGCTACACTGAAAGAATCGTATGCTATAATGGACTCTCGAGCTCAGCTCATTTGAAAAGAATACCCATTTGCATTCACTGCCCTCTTCTTACAGAATAGATGGATTTATTTGCAGTGTTAAAAAGGTAGTCACAACATAATTCTGAAGTAGCTAGTAAGTAGGTAGGCTATTAGGTTATACTATTTGTTAGTTTAATGAATCTTAGTATTATAACTTAGTTGACATTTGACAATTAAACTCGACTCTAGCCTGCCCTATGACTATGAGTCATGCTCATGACCACTCAAAAGTACCTGTTTTATATTTCATATGTCACATCGTTGCACAAGACTTCAATCATATGTGGACAGACGCAACGACAGTATGTTGAATCAGAAAACCAGCGGGCTACTGTACATCTCGGGTAGCCTATACAAAATATGACTATTAAAAAAATCCTCAGCTGATAGAAAACTACTTTTTTTTAAATGACTGAGCAAGTTGTCGTGCGGTTAATATCGCGTGGCTATGCGCTTGCATTCGGGGGATGGTGGGTTCGAATCCCACCGTCGGCAGCCGTTAAGATGGTTTTTCCGTAGTTTCCCCATTTTCACACCAGGAAATACTGGGACTGTACCTTAATTCAGATCATGGCTGCTACCTTCCTAATCCTAACCTTTCCCACCCTGCGTCACCGGAAACCTTCGATGTATTAGAGTAACTAGCATTTTTTATAAGAAAGGAGTTCATAGTATGAAGACCAGATGGCAGCTGCGAGCACTGAATGCTGTTGCTGCTGTCTTACCAGCACATACTACACAGATGCAGTAGGAGCGGTGACCAATGAGCCGTGAATCGGATCACTGTATCGATTCAGTAACGTGAACGGAATCAAATGAATCGATTCAATAAAATGAATCGAATGTCCCATCACTATTTCCTATGCGTCATCTAGCTTTCAAATTTCTCCTGGCAGCCACCTCTTCGCATCAAATTGTGGTGTTACAAAGACTTTACCCCACAGTGACAACTCCATTAAATAAGTATATATAATTAGATGAAAAAATATCTGTGCGCACAATCATCAGTGATCTATATTTAGAGCCGTCGCCCAGGTTGGAGATTCCCTATCAGTTGTTTGCCTCGTCAATTCTTAAATGATTTCAAAGAACATGAACATTTCATTGTATTCACGGTAAGTACACAATACAAAACAAATACGTTAAAAATGAAATGACCGGGCGAGTTGGCCGTGCGCGTAGAGGCGCGCGGCTGTGAGCTTGCATCCGGGAGATAGTAGGTTCGAATCCCACTATCGGCAGCCCTGAAGATGGTTTTCCGTGGTTTCCCATTTTCACACCAGGCAAATGCTGGGGCTGTACCTTAATTAAGGCCACGGCCGCTTCCTTCCAACTCCTAGGCCTTTCCTATCCCATCGTCGCCATAAGACCTATCTGTGTCGGTGCGACGTAAAGCCCCTAGCAAAAAAAAATGAAATGCAGGGGAAAAAAGGTCACTTGTGCGGTACTATACATGCTCGTTATATTACAATACAAAACTTACGTAATTATTATTATTAATAATCAGAAGAAGAACTGACATAACTCAAATTTTATACACTAACTTACGGATTCCCCTCATTTCTCTGGAAGTCACAACTCTATTACATATATGGAATTAGATGTAAAAATACCTGTGTTCGCAATAAGGAGCCTATATATTAAATATAAATCAAATAAGTTGCTTTACCTCGCACCGACACAGACAGGCCTTATGGCAACGGTGGGCTTGGAGTGGAAAGGAAGTGACCGTGGGCTTAATTAAAATACAACACCAGCATTTGCCGGGTGTGAAAATAGGAAACAACGGAAAACCATCTTAACGGCTGCTGACGGTAGGATTCGAACCCACCACCCCGCGAATGCAAGCTCATAGCTGCGCCCCTAACCGCATGGCCAACTCGCTCGGTCATCTTTGAAAATATATCTCTTTCTATCAGTAGAGCATTTTTTAAATCGTCATATTTTGTGTATGCTACCCGAGATGCAGAGTAGCTCTGTGATTTTCTGATTCAACATATTTTTATTCAAGTTACTGCATCAGTCGGCTCACATACTCACTGTCCACGTACACCGGTGATCTCATGATTCGTTTATGAAAGTCTTGTGCAATGATGTGACATACGGTAGTCATAAGGTAGGCTTCAGAGTTGAGTTGAATTAATTGTCGAATGCCAACTAAATTATAATACTGATTCATTAAACTAATAAGTAGAAGAACCTAATAGCCTCCCTGTAAGAAGAGGACAGTGAATGCAAGTGTGTATTATTTACAAATGAGCTGAGAGCGAGAGCCCGTCGTGGCGTACGATTCTTTCAGTGTGCCACGGCTCTGTACCCTATGTCTCGGCTCCCCGCCAATGTCCACTGTGCTGATATAAACCGTGTGTGTGTGTGTCTCACTGAGCCGTGATTGCGTACGATTCTTTCAGTGTGCAATGGTTCTGTATGTCTCGCCCGCAGCGGAAGTTCGGCTTCCCGCCAATGTCTAGTGTGCTAATGAACCGTGTGTGTGTTGTGTCTCTCTGTCACACTGATCCGTGAGTGAGCCACTCAGCACTGTCTGCTGCGAGTCAACTGAATCGTGTGCCGTGAGCTCGCAGTTTCAGTGAATCGATTCACTCGGACACTTGAATGAATCGATGCATTTTATTCAATTTATAAAACTCAATAAGAAAACTTTCCACGGGAAACCTTAGCGGCAAAACCAAGAAATCAGTGTAATTTCTATCTATGAAAGATATGCAGCCTTAATTTGGCATCTGTTAATTTGTTCTTCTTTCAAAACCTTGGCCCACTGAAGTTCCATGTTCAGTTTGAGAAGATGGTGTAAGAATGAAGATTTGTAAACAGTGTCAGGTATGAGGGAATTTAAGATAAAAATACTCCATTAATACGAACTATGCACATTTAAAACTTGAGAAAGTAGGTAGCTTTACTACGAACCTGGTGAGTGATTGTCAAACTATTAGCTTGCCGCCCACCGTCAGCCGCTTATGTGCGGCCTTATGGCGACGGTACTAACTTAATCGTCTTATATGTTATGGCTACGCAACACCCACATAGACTTAGCACATGACGAGCTTAATTCTCAACTATAATGCTAATATTCACATTTTATAACGAATTCATGGGGGAATCATGTCACTGACCATTCAGTTAAACAAAAATTAAATTATTGCGTAGGTAACAACAAATCTACGAGTAAGTTTCTCACTACATTTCGATTTGAGAAGACATTACAGTCGTATAAATTACTAAACACAACTGATAATGTGCAGTAAATCGTTACCATACACAGTTGTGCCACGAAAGTACACAACTGTAAAAAATTAAAAATTCGCAATTTAAAGTCAAATTAATTGAAAGCTGGACAAATAACCATAAATTAAATTTTGGAGGAGGCGATGACGGACAAGTCACGGATAATTTTAAATCTCAAGAGATATTTAATTATTTTTGAAAGATCTGTTGGAATATATCTAGGCTAGGCCTTAGAGTTCCTTCATCTTTCAGCAAAGAAAATGCTGAAGATTTTTGTGAGTCTCTATTATGATTTGATCGATATACAAACAAACAAACACACCGAGCTCGATAGCTGCAGTCGCTTAAGTGCGGACAGTATCCAGTAATCGGGAGATAGTGGGTTCTAGCCCCACTGTCGGCAGCCCTGAATATGGTTTTCCGTGGTTTCCCATTTTCACACCAGGCAAATGCCGGGGCTGTACTTTAATTAAGGCCACGGCCGCTTCCTTCCACTTCCTAGGCCTTTCCTATCCCATCGTCGCCATAAGACATATCTCTGTCGGTGCGACGTAAAACAAATATTAAAAAAAAAAAGATATACAAACACACTACAATCTCGAGCCATTTTACACCACAAAAATAAATATAATAATCATTACATTTCAGTATCCACCATGGGGTGGATTATGAATTCGTAGAACTCAAAAGAAAATCAGTTCACTAAACTCTTGAAATAAATACTAAATTTCTTTCTTTCTTTCTTTCTTTCTTTCTTTCTTTCTTTCTTTCTTCATCTGCTTTCCCTCCAGGTTTGGCTTTTTCCTCGGACTCAGCGAGGGATCCCGCCTGTACCGCCCCAAGGGCAGTGTCTTGGAGCTTCAGACATCGGGTCTGGGGATACAACTGGAGAGGATGACCAGTACCTCGCCCAGGCGGCCTCACCTGCTATGTTGAACAGGGGCCTTGCTGGGGATGGGAAGATAGGAAGGGATAGACAAAAAAGAGGGAAATAAGCGGCCGTGGCCTTCAGTTAGGTACCATCCCGGCATTTGCCTGGAGGAGAAGTGGAAAACCACGGAAAAACACGTCCAGGGTGAGTGAGATGGGAATCGAACCCACCTCTACTCAGTTGACCTCCCAAGGCTGAGTGGACCCCGTTTCAGCCCTCGTACCACTTTTCAAATTTCATGGCAGAGGCGGGAATCGAACCCGGGCCTCCGGGGGTGACAGCTAATCACACTAACCACTACACCACAGAGGCAGACTAATACTAAATTTAGTTACCTAAATTCACACACGTATTGTGATAGTAGATCGCCCGGAAGGACGTGGGTTCGAATCCACGACAGGAAGTCGTAAAATTTAAGAAACGAGATTATCACTTCTGGGGGTGCACAAGGCCCTGAGGTTCACTCAGCCTACACCAAAAATGAGTATAGTTGGGGACAAAACATGACGACCTCATCTCACACCACTACCCTCCAGCGGCAGCCCGGTGTCTATTAGGGGCTAATAGGATTTACTACGTCTGCCGTACAGCCGTAATCAGAGTTCCCAAATCGTCTACCTCAGAGCCAGAGCAGGAATTTTTATGGACTTTTTTTCCGATGTAAACTAAATTATTCTTATTCTTAATAATAATAATAATGTTATTTGTTTTACGTCCCACTAACTACTTTTTAAGGTCTTCGGAGACGCCGAGGTGCCGGAATTTAGTCCCGCAGGAGTTCTTTTACGTGCCAGTAAATCTACCGACACGGGGCTGTCGTATTTGAGCACCTTCAAATACCACCGGACTGAGCCAGGATCGAACGTGCCAAGTTGGGGTTAGAAGGCCAGCGCCTTAACCGTCTGAGCCACTCAGCCCGGCATTCTTATTCTTATTCTTATTCTTATTCTTATTCTTATTCTTATTCTTATTCTTATTCTTATTCTTATTCTTATTCTTATTCTTATTCTTATTCTTATTGTAGCTCAGAAATTTAGACATGAAAAAAAATGTTAATATTGTATCATGGCGATCTAAAGTAGGTTATGAAGTAACGAAGAGAGACCCCGGAATACTAAAACGCAAACTCAAAACGACGCATAAAACTGGACTATGTCAGTGATAGTGTGACGGGCTAGTAACCCGAAATCGGGAGGTGCCGTGGGTTCAAATCCCACCGGCAGTAGATATAGTCAGGGATTCGGCGGCCTCCTCCTCCTACGACCCTCCTCAGAGCCTCCTCCTCCCGCGGAAAATTTGAATTTTGGCGGGAGATTTGAATTTTGGCGCGAGATTTGAATTTGTAAACAAAGCCACGTGCTTTTTTACAGCTGTCATCGACAACAACGCATCGCTAACCTCACTGCTGCCATCTTGACGGGCCTAAACCTCATTGCTTCCAACTAAACTTCACTAGCGCGAGATTTGAATTGGTAAACAAAGCCACGTGCTTTTTTGACAGCCACGTGCTTTTTGGAAAGTTATCTTAAAACAACAACGCATCGCTAACCTCAGTGCTGCTATCTTGATGGGCCTAAACCTCATTGCTGCCAATTAAACTTTACTAGCGCGAGATATGAATTGGTAAACAAAGCCACGTGCTTCTTTGACAGCTGTTATACGCCATCTTGCATCGCAAACCTCAGTGCTGCACTCTTAACTACTTATCCTTGAAATGTGGTGGCGGTAATTTCCACGTGCTCTTGTTTGGAAACAAACCTACGTGCTTTTTGACAGCTGACAATAGCCATCTTTAATCAACAGAGCATCGTGCTGCCCTCTTTAGCTACTTACCTTTGAAATGTGGTGGGGGACAATTTGAAAAATTCTACATGCATTTTTGACAAGCTGCCATCTTTAATCAACAGAGCACCGTGCTGCTATCTTTATCGTAGTAGCGGGCAATTCCACATGCAGCTGTAACCATCTTTAATCAACAAAGCATCTTTAGTTACATACCTTTGATATGTGGTGGCGGCGATTTGAAATTCTATTAAGCTGTTATCTTTAGCTATACACCTTTGAAATGTGGTGGTGGGTAATTTTATAGCGACTATCAATAAAGTGCTAGCTAAATCCACATGTTTGCAACTTTACGCAGGCAATTTAGTTTATAATAAAGTTTCTGTTTGTGTTTTATTATTATAATTATTATTGATTCGTTACCAACTAACGAGTGCATGTGAACTTTTTTAGCACAACGTTTCTTCTTGTCTTCCCAAAATCTCACCCTTTTGCTGTGCTACTTTTTGTGCTGTTTTCTTTGTTGACGGTCCTTATCCAACGGATCTGTTTTAGGATTCGAGTTAAAGCATGCAGAAGCAACTACAGCCTTAGGCGAATGCTGCTCAGCACGACTTGCATCTAACATGCTCTTGTGCAAGCAAAACGGATGTGACTTAGCAAAAATAAATCCCGGTCCTTTACGTCAGGAAGGGCAACCGGCTGTAAAACAGATTCTTGCGACTTAAAATCCCGGTCCTTTGGCGTCAGGAAGGCAACAGGCTGTAAAACAACTGTTCGTGATGTATGACACTAGATACTGCGATTTAAAATCCCAGTTCTGGCGTCAAGAAAGATATCTAGCTGTAAAACGGATTCTTGCAATTTAAGATCCCAATCCTAGCGTCAAGAAGGGCATCAGGCTGTAAAACAGGTTCTTGCGACTTAAAATCTCCAGTCCTAGCGTCAGGAAGGGCATCCGGCTGTAAAATAAGACTAAGAGTGTGGGAGCAGCTAGCTGCTCCCTAGTGTAGTTCGGGCGTTATGCCTTGCGAGTAGGTATGTACCAGCACCGGGTTTCGAATAAGCAGACCCTAGAGTTCCCGAGCAAGAAAAATATCGGGGGGGGGGTGTTTTACTAAAACGTTGTATTAGAGTGAGCATGAAAGCAAACCCACACACAAGCTACATTAAGTCGGCCAGCACATGGACACTGATGGAATGTGATGCTTCAGCGAGTTTCGGTCAGTACAAAGTTCACTACTTACCTACAGCCTACATCAAAGTAACAGCGCCAGCCTGCTCTCTCTTGCCAGGCCAAGCTGAGTAGCTCAGAGGCGCTAGCCTTCTGACATAACAGGTTCGATCGCGGCACAGTCTGAAGGTGCACAAATACGTCTGCCTCGTTTTACTAGCAGAACTTCTAAATTCCGGCACCTCGGCGTCTCTTGTTGTTCTCACCCTAGCTCAAAGGTCGCTAACAGGCAGGGGATACTGTAGATTTGAGCTCTTAGCTCAGTGCCCGAGGATCGCTTCTACATAAAACTCAGCTCAGCGCCCCGTCGACCTACAGGCAGGGGATACCGTAGATGTTGGCTTTCTCTCTTTTTCCTCAGCTCAGCGCCCCGTCTACGCTTCCTAAGTTCAGAGGTCGAGGATCGCGCGCTGGCCTTCTAACCCCAGGTTCGACCCGCTAGTATTTAAAGGTGCTGAAATACGTCAGCCTGATTTACTAACAGAACTCCTAAATCTCGACACCTCGGCGTCTCTGAAAACAGCAGGTTCGATCCTGGCTTAGTTTGGTGGTGCTCAAATACGTTAGCTTCGTGTTGGTGGCAGTACTCCAAAATTCCAGCACCTCGGCGTCTCCAAGTTCGATCCTGGTTTAGTCCGAGAGTGCTTAAATACGCCAACCTCGTTTACTAGCAGAACTCCTAAATTCCGGCACCTCGGCGTCTCCGAAATCAGCAGGTTCGATCCTGGCTCAGTCTAAAGGTACTCGGTATATTTACAGAGAACTCTTGGTGCATAAACTTTTTGTTACAACTGTAGTGCAGATGTTACAACTGCAGTGCGCACTCCTGCATATTGCATAGCCCGCCTAGTAACAGTTCGCATTTTTCCTGGTTGTAGTCTGTGCGAAGAGCACGCAGTTCTCCGTGTGTGTTAAGTGTGTGTGCATATACAATTCCTCTACTTTATCGTCTACCGTCTAGTGTAAACCAAAAGGTAAGATTAATTCTTTGATTATTATTATTATTATTATTTACGATTTCTCTTTTCTTTGTTTTTATAAAATCACCGTCTGCTGTGAACATTTTCCCAGTAACCATTCTTCAGTTTGTAGCCTTCAACTTAAAGTAAGCCTAAACTGTTGGTTAGTGTTTGCATTTTTGTTCGAAAGCAACTTCTATGCTAGCTAATAAAATCTGCGAGCTGCGTGTTTGTAAAGATAGCTAAACTTCCTGTTAACGAACCGACTTACCCTTTCATATCCTATCATCACTATGTGCGATGCAAGTGCTGTGTATGTAAACATGAGAATGTACCAACGCTACTTTCAGACAGTTAGATGATATTTATAACAAGTTAGCTGTTAACAAACCAAGTAACTTTTGTAGCTCTTTCATATCCTATCATCACAATGTGCGACGCAAGTGCTTCTACGCTAGGTAATAAAAATCTTCGAGTTGCAGGTATTTTAACTCAGTAAAGATAGCTAGGCTAGCTGTTAACAAACTAATTTACCCTTTCCTATCCCATCATCACAAGTGCTCCTACGCTAGGCAATATCTTCGAGTTGAATGTATTTTTAACTTAGTAAAGATAGCTAGGCTTCCTGTTAATAAACCAATTTACCCTTTCATATCCTATCATCACTATGTGCGATGCAAGTGCTGTGTGTGCAAACATAAGTATGTGCTAACGCTACTTTCAGAGAGTTAGACAATATTCATAACAGGGTAGCTGTTGACAAACCAAGTAACTTTTGTAGCCCTTTCCTATCCTATCATCACAAGTGCTTGTACGCTTGGCAATAAACAACTTCGAGTTGCATGTTTTAAAGATAGCTAGGCTAGCTGTTGACGAACCGACTTGCCCTTTCATAATCTATCATCACTATGTGCGATGCAAGTGCTGTGTACGTAAACATGAGAATGTGCTAACGCTACTTTTAGACGGTTAGACGATTTTTATAACAGGTTAGCTGTTATCAAACTAACTTACCCTTTAATATCCTATTATCACTAGTGCTTCTACGCTAGCTAAGAAAGATCTTCGAGTTGCATGTATTTTTAACTTAGTAAAAAGGCTAGGCTAGCTGTTAACAAACCGACTTACCCTTTCATATCTTATCATCACTATGTGCGATCCAAGTGCTTCTACGCTAGGTAATAAAATCTTCGTGTTGCATGTTTTTAACTCAGTAAAGATAGCTAGGCTAGCCGACTTGCCCTTTCATATCCTGTCATCACTATGTGCGACGTAAGTGCTGTGTGTGCAAACATAAGTATGTGCTAACGCTACTTTCAGGCAGTTAGACGATATTCATAACAGGCTAGCTGTTGACGAACCGACTTGCCCTTTCCTATAACTATGTGCGATGCAAGTGCTAACGCTACATTCATATATTTTTGTTCTTTTCTAGGTACATCAAGAATTATCGTCGACATTTATTCGAGTTACAGTTTGAAAGGCTTGAACGTGCACATTTTAAGAATTATCGCTATTTATCCGAGTAACAGTTTGCAGTCTGCAACGTGTACAGTTTTAAGGTATGTTTCGATCTTTTTAATTGATCTTATATGTTTACATTGTTTTTAAAAATAGTGTTCTTGGATGGGAGGATTAGAAAGTATAGACAAGGAAGAGGTTAATCTTGTAACTTCAAACTCGCGACAATGTCTGACCTCTATAGGTTGAAACTTGGTTTCTTCCGAACATAGCAACTTTTGTCTAATCTCTATTAATAAATAGTTGTTCTCTTCAGTCCTCATGCTGGTTATTTTATATAACCGTTATTAATTGAATTTTCGTTTTCTCCAGTTTTTAACCTTGCGACTCGAGGGAAGGACACACCCTCATCGAACGTTATCTGCAAGAGTGCTTCTACTTTGTTAAGTATGGAACATTAGTCACTCTGTTTGCTTTTTCTAACTTTAAATTTACGATAGTATCTAACCTCTAGAGGTAAAAACTTAGTTTCTTCCGAACTCGCGAAAATGTCTGACCTCCATAGGTTGAAACTTGGTTTCTTCCGAACATCGCAACTTTTCTCTAATCTCTATTGATAAATGGTTATTCTCTTTTCAGAACTTGTTGCATACACTGTTTACTTAGAGAAGACACTATGTTCCACTGCGAGTTGTGTAAAGCAACCTTCACAAGACGGGATAACCTCGCACGCCAATAAAAACAAAACATCATCTGGTATCTGCTTGCGACTATAACCCTACAATGTTCCCCTGCGAGCAGTGTAAGGTGACCTTCGCAAGACAGGATAACCTCGCACGACATATAAAAACAAAACACCCTAGCATAATATCCGGTTCATGTGAAGTTTGTGGGGTGTATTTCGCTAATGTGAAGCAATACCATGTTCACTTAGTAGAAGTACATCAGGTACCTACTTGCGACTATAACCCTAAGGTAGCGCGAGAAAAGCGTGTAAATACGGATGTAGATGTAGAAAGCTGCAGTAACAAAAGCCAAAGGAAAATGAAAAACTTCGAACTATACACTGCGAACACTGTAACACTAATGTACCATCTTCACATTTTCAGGGTCACTTACGAAGTAATGCGCATAAAATAATGCGTGTAGAAGTGCTAGTAATACAAACATCGAGGACATCAATACTGCATTTAAAAGTAGGATTTTTAGGTGCAGAATTCGTACTAGTCAGAAGGTTCAAAGTACCGAAAACTTTTTAAATTGCGTTCAACCGGATGTACAACAGCTTCTTCACAAAACTTTGTCTGATCATAATTTATTTAAAGTTAATTTCGAACTTTTTGCGTTGTATATTAAGAGCACAGATGAATCAGAAATAACTGAAATTAAATCATTTAATACGAAGAATTTTGTAGTAAGTGAGTCGACTAATTTTAGTGACCGAGCTCGATAGCTGCAGGCGCTTAAGTGCGTCCAGTATCCAGTATTCGGGAGATAGTAGGTTCGAACCCCACTGTCGACAGCCCTGAAAATTGTTTTCCGTGTTCCCATTTTCACACCAGGCAAATGCTGGGGCTGTACCTTAATTAAGGCCACGGCCGCTTCCTTCCCAACCCTAGCCCTTCCCTGTCCCATCGTCGCCATAAGACCTATCTGTGTCGGTGCGACGTAAAGCAACTAGCAAAAAAATTAGTGATGTATTTAGGGATATCTCGAACATTATTTCAACTAAAAGCGAGGAATTTCAGGAAAGGGAATCAGGGTGGGCTTTAGTTGAAATTTTGTATCTAGAAGTTAACATCAATTAGTACAATCTCTTGCGAGGATCTTCGTACATCGAGCTGCCGACATGGATTAAGCGAAACGAAGCTGTTGTAAACATCCAAAACAATGACGAGGCGTGTTTTGCATGGGCTGTTGTTTCAGCTTTAAATCGTGCGAAATCAGACGTAGCTAAAAGAACATCATCGTATCCTCACTATTCAACACAACTCAATTTAGATGGTATAGAATTTCCTATGAAGTTAAAGGACATTAAGCGCTTTGAACAACTAAATAATATTAGCATTAATTGTATGGTGTAGACAAAAAGTCTGTAGTAGGTCCTCTGTATTATACATGTAATAAGAAGAGTACTCATGTTAACTTACTCTATATCGAAAACAGTGAGAATAGTCACTTTTGTTGGATTAAAAATTTAAGTAGACTTGTTGGTAGCCAGTTGTCAAAAGAAATGTGTAAAAAGTGGTTATGCGACGGATCCTTGCAGTATTTTAGAACTGGAGATCAGTTAACAAACCATTCCAGGAATGACTGCAATCATCTATGTACAGAGATACCTACTACAGACAATAATGTTTTAAAATTTACGAATTATAACAAGCAGATGTGGGTGCCTTTCGTCATTTACGCAGACTTTGAAGCCATTCTCACACCATTCAGCACATGCGCGCCTAATCCAGACAACTCTTTCACTAATACTACACACATGCATGTCCCATGTAGCTTCGCGTATTATATCAAGTGTAGTTATGATAGTACGCTTAACAAGTTAGAGCTGTATCGAGGACCTGATACTGCTAAAGTATTTTTATAAAGACTTGAAATTGATGCAGTACGTCTTAGTAGTATTCTAAATACTAACATTCCTATGAAACCACTCACCGAAATTCAGTTACAAGAACATGAACGTGCTACAAAATGTAGTATTTGTGATGGTGAATTTTCTGAAAATGACCCTAAGTTTTCGATCATGATCATTTAACCGGCTTGTACAGATTTGCTGCTCATAATAGCTGTAATTATAAGTACAGAGTTCCAAAATTTATTCCTGTAATTTTTCATAACTTATCTGGTTACGACTCACATTTTATCGTTTCACAATTTGGAGCTTCACATGAAAAATAGATATAAGCCCTCAGTACAAAGAGCGGTACATTGCATTTACAAAGTGCGTAGAAGTAGATGATGAGCATACTATAGAATTGAGATTTCTTGACTCGTTTCGCTTTATGGCGAGTAGCCTTGATAAACGTTCTAGTGATTTGCAGCCAGAACAATTTACAGAAATTCGACGGATTTTTCCCGAAGAAGAGCAGTTTAATTTAATTCGGCGTAAGGGTGTCTTCTGTTATGAATACCTTGACTGCTTAGAACGCCTCGAAGAACGCGCCTTACCATCAAAACAATCATCTTACAGCTCACTAAATTCAGCGGATATTAGTGATGATGACTATTTACATGCGTGACATATCTGGAGGCAGTTCCACATTCAAACGCTAGGTAAATACTCTGACTTATATTTAAAGACGGATGTACTTTTGTTAGCTGATGTTTTCGAAAATTTTCGCTGTGTTTGCAAGAAAACCTACAGCCTTGATCCATGTCAGTATTTTACAGCACCTGGGTTAAGTTGTGATGCCATGTTAAAATACACGCAAGTGAATTTGGAACTGCTAACCGATATTGATATAGTGCACTTTATAAAATCGTCTATTCGAGGTGGTTTAAGTCAGTGTTGTGGGCGGTATTCTAAGGCGAATAATAAGTACATGTCGAGTTTTGACTCTAGTCGGGAATCTCAGTATATTGTTTATCTCGATGCTAACAATCAGTATGGGTGGGCAATGAGTCAGCATCTACCATTAAGTAGTTTCCGCTGGCTACCACAGTGCGAAATTGATGATTTACAGCTGCACACCCTAGACGATGAAGCTAATAAAAGCTATTTCCTTGAAGTTGACTTACAGTATCCTAAAGAGTTACACACTTCTCATAATAACTTACCGTTCTGTCCTGAAAATACGAAGTCCCCGTACATCACATCAACAACAAAGATGCTAACTGCTAATTTGTATGACAAATCTAAGTATATTACAAGTATGTATTGTATTGAACAGGTGGACTTATAAATATTGTAATAATATTTGAGACAAATCTAAGTATGTCATTCATTATCGGAATTTAAAACAGTGTTTGCAGCATGGTTTGAAGTTAACCAAAATTCATCCCGTACTAGAATTTAATCAGTCACCGTGGCTAAAGCCATATATCGATCTCAACAATAATTTAAGAACCAATGCAGTTAACGAGTTTGAGAAAGATTTCTACAAGCTCATGAATAACAGTGTTGACAAACGCGTTAATGTAAAATTGATTACAAACTGGAAAAATATTAAGCAAAAGTATGGTGCTAACTATTTAATAAATAAACCGAATTTCCATACCTGTACTATCATACATGAAAATTTAGTTATTATACAGATGAATCGTGTTAAGGTTAAGTACGACAAACCTACCTACGTTGGCTTTGCAGTATTTGAATTAGCTAAAACACTAATGTATGAATTCCATTACGATTATATGATGAAGTAAGCTCATAATGCGCAATTGCTCTACACAGGTACCGATTCGTTTATTTACCAAGTCAAAACTGATGATTATTACAATAATATAAAGCCAGACTTGGGTAGGTTTGATACTAGTAACTATCCTGAAAATAATCAATATAATCTACCGCTAGTAAACAAAAAGGTTCTAGGTAAAATGAAAGACGGATGTACTGGAAATATTATCGATACATTTGTAGGTACTAAATCCAAATCATATTGCATAATGCTCTTAAATCAACTACAAATAAAGAGATTAAAAGGAATTAAAAAGAATGTAGTTCAGAATCAGCTAAGTTTAGATAATTATAAAATTTTTATTAAATGTAGTCCATCTATTTTACATAAGCAAATGGCTGTTATTAGAAGCAAGAATCATCAGTTGTACACTCATTTAATTAGTAAGGTAGCCCTTAATAATGATGATTGCCAACGGTTTGTCATTCCAAATTCTACCAACACTTTAGCCTGGGGGCATAGTAGTATTGATAGGTACTACTTCACATAAAGCAGATGTGTGTGTGTGTGCGTGTGTGTGTGTGTGTGTAAACATTATGCTAGAGGTGTGTACTTTGTAATATATATGCTAAGCTGTCTTACATCACAATTTTCTGTACATATTGTATAAAGATAGTAAGAAGGGAGAGGTACGCTGAGAGCGTAGTACAGCAAATGATTCAAGTTTAAACTTGTACATACAAAAATTGTAAGATAACGCATGTACATACAAGAATTGTGTTGAGAAGGGAGAAGTACGCAAACATCACTACGGTAAAATGATTCAAGGTAAAACTTGTACATACAAGTTGTAAATAAATAATGTAGAATTGGCATATTCTTTTATTTTAGATTAGGTATTACCTTCTCCTTCTCCTTCTCCCGCTTCTTCCTCTCGAAGATAAAGAAGAGTAAGTATGTCAAGAAAGAAGGAGTTCAGCAAAATCGTAAGTATGTTATCGTCTTAGAAGTGTAGCTCAGTTGAGAAGAGAATTGTTTTCTGAACAGTGTTTGATTCTAGTCTTGCAATGCAGTGTTCTACAACATCGAACTATAGTATGCATATGTTTTTGAACGGTAGTATGTGTTCAAGTCTAAACATGCACAATAATGTTATTACTGCACACTCTTGCTTTTGCAATGCATGTTCGATAGAGATGTACCTTGACAGAGGAGAAGAAAGAGCAGCTTAGTAAGTATGTTGAGAAGGAATTTTTTTCTAAACGTGTTTGTCTTGCAATGCAGTGTTCGACAACATCCAACTATAGTATGCGATTCTAGTTGTAATATGTTTTCAACAGCAGAGTGTGTTCAAGTTTAAATATGTATCACTGCAGGTACGCGATATGTGCACTGTCTTATTGATAAAATCGCGTTGAATGTTCGATAAAGGCTATGCCTTGATAAAGCAGGTAGAGGAAAAGGAGGTTATAACAGTTGCTATCTTGCGCAAGCTGTTCAGAATTCTAGTCTTATTTTGTTTTTTCTTAGAACAAAGGTATACCCCAGACATGTTGTATCGTGTATCGTGTTCTAAACACATCAATCAATATTATGATCATATGTTGTATCGAGTACCGTGTTCGATTCTATTCTTAATCACTTCTTTTGCAATGTGATCTTCTTTGAGCAAAGGTATTCCTTGACATGTTCTAAACACATGTTGTATCAAGTATCGTGTTCTATTCTAGTCTCCATCTCTTATGTGTACTGAACACATCGATCATCTACTACGATAAAGATAGCAGCACGGTGCTCTGTTGATTAAAGTTGTCGGATGACAGCTGACGGAATATTTTTAAATTGCCCGCTACTACGATAAAGATAGCAGCATGGTGCTCTGTTGATTAAAGATGGCGGATGACAGTTGACGGTATATTTTTAAATTGCCCGCTACTACGGTAAAGGTAGCAGCACGGTGCTCTGTTGATTAAAGATGGCAGATGACAGCTGTCAAAAACCACATAGAATTTAAATTACCCACCACCACCACCACATGTCAAAGAATAAGGTTTAATGTCATAAAGATAGCAGCACGATGCTCTGTTGATTAAAGAAGGCTGCTTGTCAAAAAGCACGTAGAAATTGCCGTGATCACATTTCAAAGAAAATACCGTAAAGATAGCAGTACTAAGGTAAGCGATGCAAGATGGCGCATAACAATTACCGTCACCACATTTCAAAGGTATGTAGCTAAAGATAGCAGCACGGTGCTCTGTTGATTAAAGATGGCAGCTTGTCAAATATGCATGTAGAATTTTTCAAATTGTCCGCCACCACATTTCAAAGGTAAGTAGCTAAAGAGGGCAGCACGATGCTCTGTTGATTAAAGATGGCTGCTGTCAGCTGTCAAAAAAACACGTAGGTTTGTTTCCAAACAAGATTACGTGGAAATTACCGCCACCACATTTCAAGGATAAGTAGCTAAAGAGTGCAGCACTGAGGTTTGCGATGCAAGATGTTGGATAACAGCTGTCACAAAAGCACGTGGCTGTGTTTACCAATTCATATCTTGCGCTAGTAAGGTTTAGTTGGCAGTAATGAGGTTTAGGCCCATCAAGATAGCAGCACTGAGGTTAGCGATGCGTTGTTGTTTTAAGATAGCTGTCAAAAAGAACGTGGCTGTCAAAAAGCACGTGGCTTTGTTTACCAATTCAAATCTCGCGCTAGTGATGTTTAGTTGGAAGCAATGAGGTTTAGGCCTGTCAAGATGGCAGCAGTGAGGTTAGCGATGCGTTGTTGTCGATGACAGCTGTAAAAAAGCACGTGGCTTTGTTTACAAATTCAAATCTCGCGCCAAAATTCAAATCTCCCGCCAAAATTCAAATTTCCCGCGGGAGGAGGAGGCTCTGAGGAGGGTCGTAGGAGGAGGAGGCCGCCGAATCCCTGACTATATCTACTACCGGCTGTCCTTGAAATGATACCCCTGTGGATGGCGAAGCAGAATAATACCCACGGTATCCCCTGCCTGTTGTAAGAGGCGACTAAAAGGGGCTTCAGGGTCTCTGAACTTGGGAGCGTGGGTTGATGACCACAGGGCCCTCAGCTGAGTCCTGGCATTGCTTCCACTTACTTGTGCCATGTCCCTCACTTTCATCTATCCTATACGACCTCTCTTGGTCAATTCTTGTTCTTTTTCGACCCCGACGGTGTTACGTATGCAGGTCTAGGGAGTATTTCATTTTCACGCCCTTCGTGGCCCTTGTCTTCCTTCCTTTGGCCGATACCTTCATTTTCGAAATGTCAGATCCTTCCATTTATTTTCTCTGATTAGTGTTATATAGAGGACTAGCTAATGTACCCGTGCTTCGCTACGGGATTCCCAGAAAGACTGTCTTTGTGGTTTTCCTACCTGAAGTCGTCAGAAGGAATATAGTGATTAAAAGCAATGTTATATAAAATACTCGATCAAATTAATAAACCGCACATTTCCTCAGTTTTAACGAACAGTACTACGGTGCCGATCTAACAGTCCAAAGTTCCAGTGCTGCAATGACCAGACCGCAGACAGCCGTGAACACTTCTCTGCCATTATTCCATTAAATATGCACACTGCTCATTCCAATCAGTGCCTCAGAGTAGGAATTGAATAGCTCGAATGCTATGATAAACCAGTTTGTTATGTATCAATAGTATCAGAAATTTATCTAACTCCCCAGCTACTTCCCGCCAATTTTCAGGCAGGCTGTTATACTCGGTACGACCGGGTGAGCTGGCTGTGCGGTTAGGGGTGCATAGCTGTGAGCTTGGATCCGGGAGGTATTGGGTTCGAACTCCATTGTCGACAGCCCTGAAGATGGTTTTCCGTGGTCTCCAATTTTCACACCAGAAAAATGCTGGGACTGTAACGTAATTAACGTAGGGGCGGCTTTCTTCCCACTCCTAGCCCTTTCGTATCCCATCGTCGCCAAGATTCCTATCTGTTTCGGCGCGACGTAGAGCAAATTTTTTAAAAAAACTTGGTATACAGCAGTAATCCCATCTATCGGAGATGAATGGCAACAGAGACACAAAGCAAATCACAACAAACAATGGTCAATGTAATGTTATTGTTGATCAATGTTATGAGCTTTCTGTATTGTAGGCCTTCACATTCAGTTTTCTTTCGATTCTGTAATATAAGTCCATCTTATAAAATTAATTATAGCGTAGACTGTAGTTCCTTATTCCCCGACTTTACATACCGATTTTCATTAAATTCTTTTTACCCATTTTCTCGTGACGGCGCTGATATGATCTTAGCAACAAAAATCCATATTCATGAATATCTCCGTTATCATAGCCGGTACGGTCAAAATGTATAAGACATAACTGATCGGAAATTTAATACTATGTCACTTTATTTATATAGTAATTGTCAATAAGACCACTAACAACACAAATATTCGAGAATTAAATTTTGGGCCTTCCCCTAAACTACCATTTCCTTCAGTGTGAATAAGATTATTTATAGTTTATATTGTAGCGACTTATTTTAGAACTTTATATATCGGTTTTCATTAAGATAGGACCACTAATAACATAAATATTTGAGAATTAAATTTTAGGCCTTACCCTAAACTACCATTTCTCTCAGCGTGAAAAAGATTAATTACGGCCTAGATTGTAGCGACTTATTCCCGGACTTTACATACCGATTTTCATTAAATTCTCTTCAGCCGTTTTCTCGTGATGCGTGTACAGACAGACAGACAGACAGACAGACAGACAGACAGACAGACAGACAGACAGACAGACAGACAGACAGACAGACAGACAGACAGACAGACAGACAGACAGACAGACAGACAGAAATTACGGAATATTAAAAAATGCATTTTCTTGTTACTATAGGGAGCGCGACGGTACTACAGAGCGCTCTGGCGGAGTTCCGAGAGTTAATACGGTGTGGGTGCGTTCCGCTGGAAGACTTGCTTCACAGTTACGGCAAAAAATATCGTTGCATCTTGTCGTCAGGATAAATATGAAGTAATACTATGGCAATTGTAATGCTGTACATATAAAAATACATTTAAACCTGATGATGTTGTCACAGGGCGAAATTAATAACAACATTGTAACTACCTCATATCTATGAATCTGTGAAAACTCAAATTTCGCGAGTGAGATTTCCGGTGAAATTGACTGTGCTTTTGACAAGCTATTGACAGGCAGCATCCAGTAAGCAAATAAACAGGAATTCAGTTGGAATAAGTAGATAACACGGCAAGTTCTGATAAGATATATTTATACCAGTGGGTTTTGTTCTTTATTATTGGTGGCAAGAAATTTGCTAGCGCACAAGCTACGTAAACAATGTCGCTGGTATACGGAATATTTTTCAAGATTTTGAAAAATTTCACCCTCTGTATGCATCTTTCAACATGAATTCGCACAATTGCTACACTCTTGAGTTTGTAACAGTTCGTTCTTCTGTAAATCTCTCATTGTGAAGAAAAAGGTGGCATAACAAGTAAAGAATGAGGTGACTGTGTTTTAAAACCTGGGAATCCCTTGTCGGCTAATATAACGTCCCCTTCACTCAAAAGATTTAGGAAGCCTGAATTGTTAGCAATAAAATTATCACTAGTTCTTCCACCGTAACAAGGGGAAATAAAAACAATAGTTCCGTTTGGGGCCACAGCTAATAAAAATTTAAATGTATAACATGACTTGTACGAAAAATACATGTAACATCTCTCATCTATTCTTGCTGGCGTTTCTGATTTCATTTCTGTGCAATCTATTATAACTCGTGCGTCAGGATAAAATGTTTTAAAAGCGCGAGGCAAAGTATTTTGCACAAATAGTTTGCTAGGCCAGAAAATAAAATTAGAAGTGAGTTTCTTGACTACTCCGAGAGTAGATTTATAGACACTTTAGAAACAAATAAGGAAAGTATAAAACTGAATGTTACAAATGAAACACTTGTTAAATCCTTCAACTGTGCCTCACTTTTTATGCTCTGGTATCCAAGAAATCCTCTGCATATGTCCAGGGGGTGTAGGGACCACAACTTTTATCCACCTTTCCCGAAATACTTGAAGGTACTGTGCTTGAGTAGCACTGTGTTCCTACATCATTCCCACTAAAAACACAAGTGAATTCGAAAGTCGTTGCTTCAATCTCAAATGCTGCTTGCACCGACTTGTGTAGTTCTTCACACACTCATTTTTAACAATAAATTCATGAGTTTCCGGATTAGAAGATGTATGCATATTTGAGCATTTCATTCGTTTACTCGCTCTTAAAACCGGGATACATCACATTCTCTTTTCGGTTTCTTCTTATAGCTCTCATGAAACACAGATGGTATATATGATGGATGATTTTCAATATTGCTTGGTTTTCCTCCAACAAAATGTTTACTGCAAATAACGGAGCATTTGGTGGGTCCCGATGGAGTTGCATCCGCAGTGAAAAGCAGGAAAACATTTATTATTATTATTATTATTATTATTATTATTATTATTATTATTATTATTATTATTATTCGGCGTATTCAAGACACGCGCACATGGAATGAAATGAATGTAAACATACGAACCTGCTGCAATGCACAATTGAAATGAAATGTCATATTTCAAAGTGTATTTAAATGAACATGTTCTTGACTTGGCATACCTGGTATGTTTGAAATGTGTGATATGAAATGTGTGATTTACGTCATAAATGAAATAAGGCAGCCTACTGCACTTCCTTTATCCTTCCCACAGCCGAAATCCACTTTCTCCATCTGCCCGATTCCCATGGACGACCAGGAAATGTGTGAAATGCAATTCCTTTTCCATACGTGTTTCTTTGTGTGTTGTGGCAGTTCACTGCACAACAGTTTCTATTTGATTTAGGCATTTTGATACACTACTACTGCCACCACAATTTCACACCCACAGTTGCACAGCCTGGACTGACTGCTAAGACAAGATCACCAAAATGTTACCGATTTCTTCCGCTAGAGGCGCTAAGAGCGGCCGTGCACGCTCCCTATGGACATGACTGATACAGAAATACCATCCGCTTTAAATTTTGAGCAATGTACAGACAAAACTCTTATTCTATATATATAGATGGTTGCCCAGTTGTACTTCCTCTTAAAACAATAATCACCACCACCACTTCCTGAAATGATTTCTGTAGTTTTCCATTTCACGTAAATGCCAGAACATTATAAGGCCACATTAATAATAATAATAATAATAATAATAATAATAATAATAATAATAATAATAATAATAATAATAATTTAATATCCTGCTGTTGTTGTTGTTGCTATAATCATATAATTGTTAACAGAATGAATGTTCAAATTACGCAATTGTATCCCACGAATAGGCTGCACAGTTTGCAATGTAAACCATTTTCGAAAGAGAAAAATAATAATGTATTTATACTGAATGAAGAGACAACTGAATTATTACTAACTATTCATAATCAGTCAGTGGCGGCTCGTTTGGGAGGCGCTAAGGCGCACGCCCCCCACAAGGTTCCATTAAATTCGGGAATTTTAATCTTAAATGTTAACAAGGGAAATATTTTACTATATTATCAAGGGCTCGAATTGTACTGTACTTTGGCCCGATGCGAGTAGGGGAGCAGTGGGCGTCCCAATCCACCTCGTCAGCATTTTTCTGCTGAGTCAGCACCCCGCTCACGTGACCATGACGTCATGCCCACGTGCTCTTGTTTGTAAACAAAGCCACGTGCTTTTTGACAGCTGTCATCCGCCATCTTTAAACAACAATGCATCGCTAACCTCAGTGCTGCTATCTTGACGGGCCTAAACCTCAGTGCTACCATCTTTACGGCACTAAACCTCACTAGCGCGAGATTTGAATTTCTAAACAAAGCCACGTGCTTTTTTGACAGCTGTCATCCACCATCTTGCATTACTAACCTCAGTGCTGCCATCTTTACAGCACAAAATCTCAACAACAACGCATCGCTAACCTCAGTGCTGCTATCGTAACGGTATTAAACCTTGCAGGCACGTGGTGGCGGGCAATTTCCACGTGCTTTTTTGACAGTTGTCATCCGCCATCTTGCATCGCTAACCTCAGTGCTGCCCTCTTTACAGCACTGCGGGAAATTTGAAAATTTCCACGTGCTCTTGTTTGGAAACATACTCACGTGCTTTTTTGACAGCTGACAGCAGCCATCTTTAATCAAGAGAGCACCGTGCTGCTGTCTTTACGGCACTGCGGGCAATTTGAAAAATTCCGTTAGCTGTCATCCACCATCTTGCATCGCCAACCTCAGTGCTGCTATCTTTGGCTACTACCTTTGAAATGTGGTGGCGGATAATTTGAGAAATTCTACGTGCTCTTGTTTGGAAACACACTTTTTTTGCTAGTGTCTTTACGTCGCACCGACACAGGTACGTCTTATGGCGACGATGGGTTAGGAAAGGTCTAGGAGTTGGAAGGAAGTGGCCGTGGCCTTAATTAAGGTACAACCCCAGCATTTGTCTGGTGTGAAAATGGGAAACCATGGAAAACCATTTTCAAGTCTGCCGACAGTGGGATTCGAACCCACTATCTCCCGGATGCAAGCTCACAGCCGAGCGCCCCTGACCGTACGGTTAACTCGCCCGGTAGGAAACAAACCCACATGCTTTTTGACAGCTGACAAGCTGACAGCAGCCACCTTTAATCAACAGAGCACAGTGCTGCCATCTTTAGCTACTACCTTTCAAATGTGGTGGCGGCAATTTGAAAAATTCCACGTGCTCTTGTTTTGGAAACAAACCCACGTGCTTTTTTGACAACTGTCATCCGCCATCTTTAATCAACAGAGCACCGTGCTGCTTGCTATCTTTATCTTAGTAGCGGGCAATTTGAAAAATTCCGTCAGCTGTCATCCGCTGTCTTTATCGTAGTAACAGGCAATTCCACATGCAGCTGCGATCATCTTTAATCAACAAAGTATCGTGGTGTTATCTTTAGCTACATACCTTTGCAATGTGGTGGCGGCGATTTGAAATTATATTAAGCTGCTATCTTTACAGCACAAATCTGCATACCTTAGATATGTGGTGGTAATTTGAAATTCTATTAAGTTGATATTTTCACAGCACTCGTAGTAGCAGGCAATTCTACAGCGACCATCAACAAAGTGCTAGCTAAATCCACATGCTTGCAACTTTACGCAGGCAATTTGTTAGGCGCTATCTTCTTTGTTGACGGTCCCTATCCTACAGATCTGTTCAGGATTCGAGTTAAAGCATGCAGAAGCAACTACAGCCTTAGGCGAACGCTCCTCAGCACGACTTGCATCTGACATGCTCTTGTGCAACAACTTAGAGTTAAACCAAGCAAAACGGAAGTGAGTTCAAGATGGTGGTTCATTAATGTGTGTGTGTAATAAGACAGTGTACACGACGGGCAGCATCTCGTGTGTGCGTCTTTGTGAATACGATAGTTTGTATAAATTGTTCTTTTTTAAATACTTCTTAGTTTTAGTTGGCTAAAATGGAATAAACATTGAATTATTTCTCCACAAAGTGAGGGTTGACTGCTCGCTCGCTGCCCTATTCCCCACTACTGCATTCGCACTGTGCTACCATACAATGGTCATATTTATTCGAAAGCATGGAAAGTAGTACATGTACACAGCACGAGATGGCGGCGCGTTGGACAGGTACCACTCACAGGGCGATGGGACTGTAGTAGTGAGTTGGGCTCCCTGCAGACTGAACGTGACGAGGAAAATACTGGAACACCTGCCATACTCACAGGATTTGTCTCCGTGCAATTTTCACCTCATCCCCAAAGAGAAAGAACCATTGTGTGGGAGACGGTTCGGGACATGAGGCAGCAAAATGCGCGCATGGTTGGCAACGTGTTGTGGGCAGGGTTTACCATAAAGGTTACTTCACTCTTTGAGAATAAACATCATATAGCTCAAGGATTCCATGGCTGACAAATTCATACATTTCACAGCATCTTACACTCCCCACTCCCATTTGTCTGATAGACCCTGCATTGGTAAGGAAAAGGAGTAGTTACCTTGACTTATCCTCAACCCTAGTAAATAATACGGGGTTGCTGGGCCACCCATGAAGCAACGTAGCAGATTTAGTTCCTTACGCCAAAATAAAATTACCGGTTTTATAGTGAAGTGAAAATTATTGACTTTTCATACTAATTTGAAAGTTACACTATTCAATCACTACTGATCTGCATTTAGGGCAGTCGCCCAGGTGGCAGATTCCCTATCTGTTGTTTTCCTAGCCTTTTACATATCCGAAATGACCTTCACCCCATCATCGCAGTAATTAAAACTGAGAGGAATTATCCTACTTGTGAAACTCACAACCTGGCTTTTAACCCCGTTTATCAACATACCATTGCCTGCTGTCCATCTCACAACATTATCGAGGTCATTTTGCAGTTGCTCACAATCTTGTAACTTACGGTATTTATTACTCTGTACAGAATCACATATCATTCCTCAACAATTGCTTTAAACACATCCCAGAGTCCATTTACATTTTTATTTACCGTTTTCCACCGATCATAGTTACTTTGTATAAGCTCCCTCATGCCCGTTTTATCAGCCATATGGTACTGCCTAATAGATCTAATTTTATATTGTTTCGTGTATTGTATATCGTATATTGTTAAACAGGTCATTATCAAATACAGTAAAATACAATATAGTAATGGTAATGAAGCGTTTATGTATCAAACGTGTTTCGTTAACAACATTACAGAATACACTTAAGAAAATGGAAATTGCAACACCATGAAGGCATTGGTCGTTTGTGTTGATTTTCAAGATATGGAACGATGGTAGGTATGTAAACGATCAAAGTTTCAGACCCATTGGATTGTTGCCACAGGTCTCCCCACGTGATTGGTCGCGGAGGAATCAACTCCAGTATACGGACTCTGGTGTAGCGTAGTTGACTTGCAGTCTGTGCAGTGAAGTGTTCCTCGACGACAGAGAAGAGCACGCTATCAACAACTGTTGCCGTTTGAGAGGGCTCGTCCCCCTGTGGGTGGGGGTGGTAGAATAACACCCACGGTAGAGATGGGCACTATCGACTGATAACTATCGAACTAGTCGATAGTTGAAACTTTCGTAACAGTCGACTACTTTAAAAAACAAGTCGACTGAATTCAGTCGCAGTCCCCGTCACGGATCTCTCCACGCTTTGCTCTCCAGTCAGCACAAAACAAGTCGACTGAATTCAGTCGCATTCCCGTCACGGATACCACCACGTTTCACTGTCCAGTCAGCACAAAACAAGTCGACTGAATTCAGTCGCATTCCCGTCACGGATACCACCACGTTTCACTGTCCAGTCAGCACAAAACAAGTCGACTGAATTCAGTCGCATTCCCGTCACGGATCTCTCCACGTTTCACTGTCCAGTCAGCATAAAACAAGTCGACTGAATTCAGTCGTACTCCCGTCACAGCGACGCGGAAGCGAATGGAACTATCGGTTTATGGTCATTTCGGATATGTAATATATAATGTGGCGATTTTCTCTTGTCGTTTTATGTGCTCTTTATTTCGTTGCATATTTGTTTATATTAATGACGTTATTCATAAATAAGGCATAACTATAAAAATCTGCATAACTATAATAATAATCTAGAAAATACAGTGGTAGTGTGTTTGGCTAGTCTCATATATATCTTGATTGTGTACTACAGCAACAAATTTTACATATTATTATTGTTAGCACTGTTCGGGAATAGAGCCTCATTGTCGTCTCTCTACGTTTCACTGTCCATTTAGCACCAGGAAAGACCATTCCTATGATGCTTATTCGTATTAAGGGCATCTCCCTATTTATTAGCGCCGTGTACGGACGAATGCGTAAATCGGATTTTAATCTGCGCAACTGTGAATTCCTCGATAGTTGATTATAAAAGTCTTGGGATTGGGGTATGCGCCCAAGGTACAGTACTATTGTGGCATTTGCCAGGAATGAATGTAGAAAACCCCATGGAAAACTGCATTAAGGATATGGTATCCGCTGTCAGTGAATGGAATACGGACCTGGGATATCCAGGTGGTGCAGCTTCTTATTCCTAATGGGGAGTGGTGTGGACTCCTCGGCTGCGAACGTGGGTCCCTTTGAATAAATTTGTAAGTCACTCAATTTAACATTAATATTGTTCTAATGGGTGTCTATTCAAGTGATTTCTAATTATTGGTAAATTGCGTTAAAATCAGTCGAATTCGTAAAAGTACGATTCTCCACTTTTGATACGGAGAATTTCGACTGGAAACATTCGAATGTTTTTCATGGACTGACTATTTGCGTTATATGAATACTTTCTTTCGACTGAAATCATTCGACTGTTCAATCTTCTCAACAGGAAGTAATGAATACTTTTGTTCGACTGAAAACATTCGACTATTCAGTCGATAGTTTGAAGGGACTATCGCCCGACTAGTCGATAGTGCTCATATCTAACCCACGGTATTCCCTGCCTGTCGTAAGAGGCGACTAAATGAGGTCCCAGGGGCTCTGAACTTTGGAGCGTGGGTTGGCGACCACGGGGCCCTTAGCTGAGTCCTGGCATTGCTTCCACTTACTTGTGCCAGGCTCCTCACTTTCATCTGTCCTCTCCGATCTCTCTTGGTCAACTCTTGTTCTTTTCCAACCCCGACGCTATTAGGTTTGTGAGGGCTAGGGAGTTTTTCATTTTCACGCCCTTCGTGCCCTTGTCTTCTTTTGGCCGATATCTTCATTTTTCGAAGTATCGGATCCCTTCCATTTTTCCCTCTGATAGAGGATGGTTGCCTAGTTGTACTTCCTCTTAAAACAATAATCACCACCACCACCACCTGAGATGGCTCGGATAATTGAGCTGTGTGAGACTGGATTATCGTTAAGGACTGTCGCTGCACGTGTTGGCCGACAGGCATCTACAGTACAACGTGTATGGTAGCAGTGGTCAAATGAAGGTACCCACACTGGTAGACCTGGTACAGGACCAGCGCGACAGACAACTGTGAGAGAGGATCGCCGCATCATTCGGATGGCCCGGGTGGAACCCCATGCAACAGCAGTACAAATTCGAGCAGCTGTGGCACCCCCACGTTACACAACAAACAGTTGGTAATCGCCTGCGTGCAGCTGGCTTACGAGCCCATGTCCCTGCAGAAGGTGTTCCATTGACCCCACAACAGCGACGTGTAAGGCTGGCCTGGTGTCGAAAGATCGACGTGGGTCGACGAATAGCATAGGGTCGTCTTTAGTGATGAATCGCGCTTCTGTCTTGCCTGCAGTGATCGCCGGAATCGTGTGCGCCGACGTACCGGGGAGAGGGGCCGCCCAGATCTTATTGTCGAGAGGCACACAGGGCCAACACCAATCATTATGGTCTGGGGAGCTATTGGCTTTAATGTGAAATCGCAATTAGTGCTTGTTGAGGGCACTATGACTGCTCGACAGTACGTTGATAGGGTACTCAATCCAGTGGTTGTCCCTATGATGGCGAACATTGCTAATGGGATGTTTTAGCAGGGCAATGCCCAGGTTCACACTGCACGCATCTCCAGAGAAGCTCTCCACGGCATCACAACCTTAGAATGGCCCGCCAGATCCCCGGACCTCAGTCCTATTGAGCATGTGTGGGACATGATAGGTCGACAACTGACCAACCGTCCTCTGCCACCCACAACTCTGGAACAACTGACCTATGCAGTGCAGCAAGCATGGGCCACAATTCCCCAGGAAGCGATCCAGGGCCTTATTGACTCCATGCCTTGACGAATTCATCGATGTTTTGCAGCTCGTGGTGGGCACATCCTGTATTGACTATTGTCCAAACTTGCGGTCAGAGGTACCTGAAAGTGTAATCATCGAATCAAAACCGAACACTCGTTCTGCATGTTCAATTGCAGCAATGTAGCACTACTCCTTCTGGGTGTTGCGATCTCCATTTTCTTCAGCGTATAAGCCTAATACACAATTACAGTATTTGTCATTTCTATTTATATATTGACCTCTAATAGAGGAACAAGAATATACTACTATAATTTTATTGACAATGTACTGTACTGTATTTGGAGTATATATTATACTTCAATAATCATTCTACAGCAGTTACTGTGATTACATCTTCTTTAAGTTGCAAGTGGGAATTTTCACACTTTTTTATATCACGGATTCTGTTTGGATTATCCGAAGTTTCAGATTGGTGGTGGTTCGTATTTCCAAGGTTCTACTGAACATCAATTAGCTGCCACAAATAAATGCCCATATTATACCTTTCAACAAGTGAGCATACATATTAAAGGAAGATCCTATTACAGGCTACAATTCCAGTAACTAATGACTATTAGAAATAAAGGGTAGGAAATATATAATGGAAATTGACATGTATTTCCTGACCTCAAGAGGCACTTTCAAGCAACAGAGTAGGTTATGCGTATACGGTTACTCGTTGTCTTCGACATTAGATGATTCATTTTCTTCATCGGTGCTACTGAGAAGATGTCTATTACGATACGCCAAAATCGCCGTCAAAACACAGTTTCCCCAAACACTTACTAATGTTGCGACGCGATCAGTGAACCAGTCCACTGCTATTATAAGACCAACATCTTTAAATGGTAAATCTATACCTTCTAGAGTCATTACTAACATAACGGCAGCGCCGAATGGTATTCCTGCAGTTGCCATACTGGCTGCTGTTCCCATTAGCAGAATAGTCATTAAGTTTGAAAAAGTTAGGTTTCGTTCATACATTTGAGCAAAAAATACTGTTGCTATGCCTTGATAAACAGCTGCTCCATCCTTATTGAGGTTGATACCAACAGGAACTACAAAATGTACAATTCTTTTGTCATAGCCGGCGTTTTCTAAATCTTTCATTGCCAGCGGCATGGATGCCAGACTAGACTGAGTAGCGAAAGCTGTCACTAAACATCCCAACACAGTTTTCATTAATAGAAAAGGATTTTTGCGAACAAACACAAAGTACAATAGGGGCATTATGAGTAAACTTAGTAAACCAAAACCAATGAGCATGCAAACTACAAACATACCAAGTCTGCCTAAGATAGCGATAAAACCTTTCGAAGTTAGTAGCTGCCCCGCTATAAGGAAAATAATTAGAACGGGAGATATACTCAAAACCCATATCGTCAATTTCATGAACGTTTGTGTTATACAACGAAATAAATCAAGTAGAGGTTTCCCTTCTGTACCCATAACTGATAGAGCAATACCCAAGAAGATGGAACAGCATACAATACCGAGCATGTTAACGATATCCTCCCTTCCACCATTTCCATCTATCTCCCAGTCATGCATATTACTTGAACCGTTTTCTGGTTTTATTAGCATTGTTTCGTATGTACTGAGGAACATTAACACCAAATTTGGGGGAAACATATTTCTCACAATATCCAAAAATGTATCTTCAGTCGTAATAGGCTTCTTTTCCACGGAAACACCAACTCCGACGTGGGCATCTGTTGACCTTCCGTAGTCCCCTGGGCGAAGAGTAAGACTCAGAATTATTCCAAGAGCTGAAGATAGTAATTTTGTCAAAAGTACGTACACCACGAACTGAAATCCGATTCGTTTTGACAGTCGTATTTCAAGGGATCCAATCGCTGTTACCAAACATGCTGTCATGAGAATAACAGCTACGCCCTTCAACGAGCGCAAAAATAGTTCTCCTGGAAATGTAATGTACATAATCTCGCGCGATGAATAAGTTTCTCTTATGCTCAACATTACTATTCCTAAAATAAAACCTAGTACTACCCCGCTTACCATTAAAACATTCAAAATATCGCGCTTGATAATTTCATAGAAACGTGTCTTAAATCTTACAAAACCTTCCATACTAAATATGAAATAAAGTTCGAGCATTTAACAGAATCTTACTGATAATTACATGAACTTCTCTAATATCCACAGACCTCAGGCGCCTGTCTACTGCAACAAATACTGTATATCACACTGTGAACCATAGAGTAAAGAACAACAGGTGAGGGCGATATGTGTGTTGAATTTTGCCCAAGGTCTATATTCACAGGTCAGGACACGAATGTTACTTATGGAGCCGCCATTTTAGGACTCAATGTGGGCAATCCCTACAGCATTTCCATGTTGCATGTAGGCGAGTTTCTGATTTTAAAAAGTTCTTAAGAACACAAAAGCCGTTAACATGAGTTTTATTTGCCTCGAACTACATGCAATTAATAGTTTTCCTACAACCTGCGAATTGTGATGTAATGATAAGATAGGGCCTATCTATTTCGCCATCTATAAGAATTCGGGTTTCATAAATTGTGAATAGTTACAGACTATACGGCAAAATTATCATAACATTCTTTGAGTTAGTAGATGTCCGCCTCTGTGGTGTAGTGGTTAGCATGATTAGCTGCCACTCCCAGAGGCCCGGGTTCGATTCACGGCTCTGCCACGAAATTTGAAAAGTGATACGAGGGCTGGAACGGGGTTCACTCAGCCTCGGGAGATCAACTGAGTACAGGGGGGTTCGATTCTCACCTTATCCATCATCGAAGCGGTTTTCAGTGGTTTTCCACTTCTCCTCCAGGCAAATGCCGCGATGGTACCTAACTGGTACTGCCGCTTCCTTCCCTCTTCTTTGTGTATCCCTTCCAATCTTCCCATTACCGGATAAGGCCCCTGTTCAGCATAGCAGGTGAGGCAGCCTGGGCGAGGTACTGGTCCTCCTCCCAGTTGTATCCCCTACCCACAGTCTCACGCTCCAGGACACTGCCGTTAAGGTAGGTGGTGGAGGTGGGATCCCTCGCTGATTCCGAGGAAAAAACCAACCCTGGAGGGTAAACAGATTAAGAAAGAAAGAAAGAAAGAAAGAAAGAAAGAAAGAAAGAAATAGCTAGTAGACCTAATTCAGGGTGCCTGAGCATGAACAAAGTAATTTAATGATTTTAAAAAATTGTGAACGGGAGGAACCGAAATAAAAGGGTATGGAATCTGGCCGTAAACCACTGATAAGAAATTACCTCACTTGATATCCCGTTTGGTGGCTTAAAACAACATCATTACAATAAATATTTATAGTAACAGGACAACATGCAAATAGTAGAAAACTGCGATGCATTACAACAGTGTGTCCGCCTCCGTACCGCAACGGTTAATGTTATTAGATGCCGTCCTCGGGACCCGAGTCCGATTCTCGGTACTGCAAGAAATTTAAGAATGGCAGAAGGGTGGCATGTGGATGAAATGCAGCTTATCTCCATTGCTTGGAAACGGAGCTGCACAACCTCGGGATGAGGACGTGAGTTTATATTAATAATAGTAATGTTATTTGTTTTACGTCCCACTAACTACTTTTAGGTTTTCGGAGACGCCAAGGTGCCGGAATTTAGTCCCGCAGGAGTCTTTTTTACGTGCCAATAAATCTACCGACACGAGGCTGACGGTCTGAGCTAGGATCGAACCTGCCAAGTTGAGGTCAGCAGGCCAGCGCCTCAACCGCCTGAGCTACTCAGCCCGGCTAGATTTATATTGATAATAACAATAATTGAATAAGTTGTGTAAATTTTACATTTCTATTATCAAGAAAACCGTGTCTAAATGTTAAAGAATCTGAGAGGTCATTGATTTACATGAATTTACAGAATTATCAAAATTATTACAATAGTCTGCCTCTGTGGTGTAGTGGTTAGTATGATTAGCTGCCACCCCCGGAGGCCCGGTTCGATTCCAGCTCTGCTACGAAATTTGAAAAGTGGTACGAGGGCTAGACGTGGTCCACTCAACCTCCGGAGGTCAACTGAGTAGAGGGGGTGGGGGTGTCTATTCCCACCTCAGCCATCCTCGAAGTGGATTTCTAGTGGTTTCCCACTTTTCTCCAGGCAAATGCCGGGATGGTACCTAATTCAAGGCCACGGCCGCTTCCTTCCCTCTTCATTGTCTATTCCATTCTTCCCATCCCCCACAAGGCCCCTGCTCAGCATAGCTTCAAAAGGAAGCTGCAGGAAAAGACACGGTCAGTAAAAAAAAATCCAGTAAAAAAATACTTTGATAGACAAACATTTTACAAAAGCAAATAGAATAAACTTGGTGGTTATTACTTCATTTCTCTCTAGCAAAATTTATAGTGCTAACCTCACATAGCTGTGAATGTTCTGACGTCGGCAATTCTGCACCCATTTATCCCTCCTATTCTTATCTTTTGGGAATCTAAATAATCAGGTCCCATTAGAAGAGTGACTTTTAAAATCTGGAGCGACATAATAACCCATTATAACTTGAATCTCATTGGACTGGATAACACGTAGATGACGACAAGTAGAGAGCTTTGGTCCCAGAATGGCCGCTGTGGCAAAGAATTCTGGGAGTGTGACCAGACCTGTGTAGCCTGTACGCTGTATAAGTAATATTAATGTCTTTGGTATGTATAGATCATCTGCCTGTTTGCATGTTAGACACGTTACCATGCAAATTTGTGTTGGTAGGATGATGTTAAGGTGTGGTATTAAGGGTCAGGGAGGATTACACCTCCTTGCTTCGTCGACGGCAATTGACGACGTGGAACAACGAGTGGCATGATACCTCCCAACAACGCGGAAAACACTATGCCACTATCCATCCAGACATTCCGAACGTTCTTTGGTACCATCAGCGTCCCTATTCGCGTCAATTCGTCAGAGCAATCGCAAGAATGAAGTTTCATCATGGTTGTTTCCCTCAGCATCTGCACAAAATTCAAGTACTACGATCTCCCTTCTGTTCATGTTCAGCTGATACAGTTGCCGATCTTAATCATATATTCTTTGGATGTCCACACCACTTTGTTCGTACTACCTGCTTACTACAAAATTTATTGGCATTGGGTTACCAATTACCCCCTATTCTTTCGTCAATTCTCCACAAAAGTGACCAATCTGCTTACTTTGAGCTATATGCATTTCTTTCTGACATTGGACTACGAATCTAAGACCTTCACCTAGCATCGAACTTACCCTATCAGAACTACAAAGGCCTTATGATGATAAGACGAATCCATCTCCCCTGTCTCCGAGCAATAAATAAAATACCGTAAATAAATAAAAACATAAGTTCCTAAAAATCCCTCCCATTCATAATTCACTGGCTGAGTGGGCTTTGACCCGAATGCCCCCCCCCCCCAAAAGGTCAGGGAAAAACCACATAGGCAGAAAAAGAGCCTACATGTAAAACCTAACATCTTTTGATAGCACATGCAAGGATGTGGGCTGGAAAGTCCAGAGGTTGTGTTAGTTAGGAGTATGTGTCCTGCAGTCATGACCATTTTCCTTGCTTTTGTCAATTATTACGGGAATCAGTCCTTCTTGTCACTACCTGGTACGGCTCGGGTCCGCTAGCGTCTCGGCTTTGAGCCACAGGTTAGTCCCTTGGTCCAGCAGCCAGCGGTCCCTGGTGCCAAGTCTCCTTTAAGGAGAAGGGAAGTAGAGTAAGGGTAAGGGGCTTCTTCTTTCTCGCCTGGTGACGTCCCTTCTTTGCGGTGTTGGTGGCACACACTTGTCTCTGCAATCTGTAATTATATACATACATCATATATACATTTATACGTTTCTCAGTAGAGTGCGGGCCGCTCATCCTCTCTCATGTCCTGTAATATAAGTACAAAAATTAAACAATAGCTGCAGGGGTGAGGTTCATGTCCACTCCCTTGTCACTGGCGGGGGTGGACTGGGTCGTCTCTTATTATGGCTGTGTTGCCTTCGCCAGTGTGTGTTTCTTCTCTCAATCCTTCCTCGCTTGTTCCCTGTGGTGGCTAGATCTGTAACATAACATAACATAACATAACATAACATAACATAACATAACATAACATAACATAACATAACATAACATAACATAACATAACATAACATAACATAACATAACATAACATAACATAACATAACATAACATAACATAACATAACATAACATAACATAACATAACATAACATAACATAACATAACATAACATAACATAACATAACATAACATAACATAACATAACATAACATAACATAACATAACATAACATAACATAACATAACATAACATAACATAACATAACATAACATAACATAACATAACATAACATAACATAACATAACATAACATAACATAACATAACATAACATAACATAACATAACATAACATAACATAACATAACATAACATAACATAACATAACATAACATAACATAACATAACATAACATAACATAACATAACATAACATAACATAACATAACATAACATAACATAACATAACATAACATAATGTAGGATAAAGACACAGATAAATAGTCATGTACATTTGTACAGGTGTTTGCAGTGTGGTGTGCCTGCGTATTGTTAAGTGGTGCGGTGTAGTGAGTTGGTGTCAGCTTAGGAGGGGGCGATTTCGGACCTCCGGCCTCTTAACCCTGTGTTTCGACGTGGGGTATTTGGTGTATAGATTCCACTGACTAGTGAGTTGATCTTATTAACCCATGATTTCGTGTACATTCGGAGTGTTTGTTTTCGTATGTGTTGCCTTATCGAGCTGACTTCCGCAATTTCGCGTAGGTGGCGTATTGGTGTGTCTGACGGGAGTCTAGCCGCTGCTCGGATGCATTTATTTTGGATTAATTCCAGCTTATTCAGGTTCGTCATAGCAGTGTGGCCCCAGGCGGGGGCTGCGTACGTTATTATTGGCCTAATTAAGGCCTTGTACATGTTAATTGCTACTCTCTTGTTAATACTGGATCTTTTATTCAGTATAGGATAGAGCTGTGTCAGTCGTGCGTGTGTTTTCCGCTGGATGTCTTTAATGTGATGTAGCATGGTTAGTTTCCTATCTAGGACTACTCCAAGATATTTGACCTTGTCGTGCCATGCTATATCTTGATTAAATAGTTTGAGCGGCTTGATTTTTGCTGACCTATGTGTGCGTCTGTTCTTCCCAGTGAACAACACAGCTTGGCATTTGTCAACATTGACCTTGATGCGCCATTTGGTTAGCCAGGGTTCGAGAGTTCGCAGTGCTACTTGTAGTCTCTTTCGGGTGTATGCCAGCTGAGGGTGTTGTACTGTGATAGCAGTGTCATCCGCGTAGAGGTGCGTGGTAGGCAGTGTCGCTGTCGGCATGTCGTTCGTAAATAGGATGAACAGGATTGGGGGCGTATTAGTGACCCTTGGGCTACGCCCACCCTAATCGGTCGCGTGCTTGACAGTGTGTTGTGAACATCTACTTGGAACTCTCGGCCTTCCAGGTATGATTTAATTAATCTTATGTACCCTGGGTGGAATTCGTGGTCTATTAATTTCGCTAATAAGCCTTCGTGCCACACTTTATCGAATGCCTTCTGGATATCAAGGAATACCGTGTCTGTCCCTCCGCTTGTTTAGTCCGATGGTCGCTTGTTCTAGGACCCGGGTAAGCAGTTGCCGGGCGGAGTGGCCATTCCTAAAACCGAATAATTCATTTCGAATGATTCCTTTTTCCTTGATATGTGCCGACTTATTTTAGAGATATTTACAAATTCCAGGTTTCTCATTCACATCTACAACTCGCCGAAACATAAGAAGTCAGTCATTAAAAACTTCAGTATTTTTCTGGTGAGAGGCTGCAAAAGCTGCAAAACACTTCCATGTAAGATTCTGCTAAATGATCGAACTTCATTTCATATTCAGTATGGAAGCTCTTAAAATATTTAAAACACGTGTCTATGTATTTATCAATGTCATGGAGAACTTCAACAATAAAGGTGGTCCACAGTGGAAAAGGAGATAATGTGTGATCCTAATTCCTACAGAGGGATCGGCCTAGAAAACAGTCTGTTAAATATACTTACAAAGCTTGTGACAAAAAACTCACCGAAGAAATCCCAGAAGAGCAATTTGGTTTTAGAAGAGGATGAAACATGCTACAAGCAATCAGAAATCTCGAAGATGACATAGAGAATGTCAAGGAAAATTCCATGCAGAATTCATAGATTTCTCAAAAGCCCTCGGCAATCTAAGGAGGACCATTATCTCCACGAAACTATATTCGACAGTAAAATACAATAAAGCACTCACAATATGGATCCACAACATATTAAGCAGAAATAACAAACAAATTTCCGACAACGTGACTATTTCAGGACATATCATACAGACGAACGGTGTACACCAGGGATGCCCCTCAGCCCCCTGATGTTCTATGTCGTCACGCACGATGTTGTTAACGGAATTAGAGAAGACTCAAAGGAAACAAAGGTATATATCTACGCAGACGATATGGTCTGGGGTCGCATGACATTACAGAGATACAAAATGCAACCCACGCTCTGGAGAAATGGGCAGATAACGATGACTTGCAAGTCAATGCAGAGAAGAGTGAACACATGATTTTCAGGAAGGGTGGATGTGTCTCTCCAGAACACAGAATATTTTTCCTCTAAAAACTGTTAATAGCTTTAAATATGTGGGTGTAACCTTACAAAAACAATGAACTCGTTCCGTATCCATATAAAAAGCGAGTAATAGCAGCTACAAAGGCTACATTTGATATTAGAGCCATTACAAGATTGTCCCTAAGGTCTGCCATGGCCCTGTTCGACGCCAAAATCGTTTCAGTACTCACGTATGTCACATAAATAATTTGAGATAATAAACACTGAAGATCTTCGAACAATGGAGCAGGTAATAGCTAGATACTTGAAGGCTGTTCTCGGTGTAAAGAATACAGAGAAATGCCTTGGAGCTCTGAGAGTGAAGCCCGGTGACAGTGGTCTACATAGGGGGCGTGGTCGTAAATAGGCGCGAGAACGCATGCTTCCCCTTTTTTTTAATAGTCAAATCTATCATAGCTCATGGAAGTGAATACGGTGTACGCAAATTGTAATTGCGGGAATTTTCAGATGCAAATACTGTACGACACACTAAAATGTAAAAGGGATACTAATATTTAGTTGATGTAGCTCTTACTATGTCGTGTTGTGCATACGGTTGCAAGAATCGGAAATCCAAAACTATTCCTGGAATAACATTTCACAGGTAAGATTCTAAGTATAGCTTTTTTTAAATATGTAGTACAGTACATTATACTACCTCCATTGTATTTCAGAGTCTCGGAAGCACCGTCCACTTTTTGTAATAATTTTTAGGTTAGACTTGTTGTTTATCGTCAATTATTCCTGAGATTTCCTGTTCATGAAGAAAGGAGAGCGGAGTGGATTAAGACCATTTGAAGGGAAAATTGGATACCTTCTTACACCAGAATATGTTCAGCAAATTTCAAACCGGAATTATTTCATCGTTCCATGGAGAAAGTTGTTTGGAAGGTGAATGCAGAACCTTCTATTTTTGAAGAATTAGAGCACTCGAGGCCTAAGGATTTTTTCATTTTCACACCGTTTGTGGCCCTTGTCTTCCTTTGGCCGATACCTTCATTTTTCTAAGTGTCAGATCCCTTCCATTTTTCCTCCTAATTAGTGTTAATAGAGGGTGGTTGCCCAGTTGTACTTCCTGTACGGTAGAATAAGGCCCACGTATCCCCTGCCTGTTGTAAAAATCCCTGGGGAGGTGGGGGTAGAAGGACAACACCCACGATATCCCCTGCTTCTCGTAAGAGGCGACTGGAAGGGGCCCCAGGAGCTCTCAGTTTGGGAGCATGGGTTGGCAACCACGGGGTCCTTAGCTGAGTCCTGGCATTACTTCCACTTACTTTTGCCAGGCTAATTTTAATCTATCATGTCCGACCTCCGATGGTCAACTCTCGTTCTTTTCCGACCCCAAGGCTATAAAAGGACTCGAGGGCTACGGAGTCTTTCATTTTCTCGCCCTTCATGGCTCTTGCCTTTCTCTGGCCGATATGTTCATTTTTCTCTGATTAGTGTTAATAGAGGATGGTTGCCTAGTTGTATTCCCTCTTAAAACAATAATCACCACCACGTGTCGTAAAAGGCGATTAAGGGCCTAAAGGTCTCTCAACTTCGGAGTGTGTGTTGGCGTCCAAGGGGCCCTTAGCTGAGTCCTGCATTGTTTCCACTTGTGTCAGAAGATGGTTTACTTGATGGTTTTACTTCCTATTAAAACAATAATCACCTCCACCACCACTCCAAAACAATGTTGCTAAGCCCAGTTTGGTGATTTATTGCGCATTCCCCTAAAACATTCAGATTGCGGTATGCCATTATTAATAACCTCCTTATCTTTACTGATATCTGGTGAAGAGTTGCATCTACTGTTTTTAATATATTGGATTTATAGTACCGATAGTCAACTAGCAAGAGGGTAGATTTAAGGCTGCGGGTCATGAGAAACGCTTTCTTAGAGTTTAGTAAAAAAAAACCAACATTAATAAGTGTGTTTGCCAGAAAATTTTGTTACAGTTAATCGCCGTGTTATTTTGAAACGATTCTACTTAATTGAGCGATTCGAAGTTTCCCTACTTCGGAGAAAATGTCTTAGTGTGTATGTATCCACAACGGAAGAACTGCCATGTCTTGGTAACCATGGGGGGCGTGGCCTTTGGCTTCAAGCGATAGCCACAGAGAGAAGTGTAGCGAGCAGCTCCCTGTATTCTTTACTCCCTGGTGTACAGTATCTAAATATACCGGTACACTCGCTCAAAACTGGTATATGAGCTCGCACGAGAGCCCTGCGAGAGGTCGCACCCGCGGCAATTTGCCGCACTTTTAAATATTTGTTAATAATTTCGTTGCCAGCCGCTGTAGGGCTTAGGGCGCTCGTTTCATTCCTCCCCTCCCTCTCTCCCGCCTGACGTTGATTATCGTCAGTGTATTACCTGCTGCGTTCCGGAGTAGTTAAAGTTTTCTTTCACTCTCGCATCTGCCGCGGCAAATTGCCTTCGTGCGACCCCTCACGTAGTGCATTCTTACATGACTGCATTTCCAAGAAAGTTTCTTAAGTAAAGTTCATGAGGTTTATGGTGGCTTGCAGTGAAATGTGGTGCTGTAGTTTTATCTTGAATTGTGACCAAATCATTCATTGAAATGTACAAATAGAAACGTTGCGGCAATTTGCTCACGCGCGACCTCTCGCGCTCTTTAAAAACTCCCGTAACTTTGCCAGATTTTGCGACAAAATTCATTAATTTTTTTACATTGAGAAAATATTGTTACTGGGTAATTATGTTAGTACTAGTCGAAAGGCAGTTGCACAGGGTACATATTAATATTTTTATCAGAGCATTCGCCGCCAAAGGAAAATAGCAGCTCATTAAAATATAAAGCATGAGCAATTTGCCTTCGCGCGACCTCTCGCGTTCTAAAACGGATGCGACCTCTGGCGTGTTAATGGAGGACTTAAGATTCAGATTTGTTTTGCCTTCTACAACCAACTGGCAGAGAGTGCTGGAATAAAGGACATTGAAAAGAAGAGAAATTTGGTTAGAGTTCTACTCGTCCGAAGCCATAAAGTACAGAGCATGGATGGACGCGAATCAGGCGTTGTGACCACTTTGACTGTGTACAGATTCCATTATAAAATGTTCAAGACAAAATTATACCACGATCCAAACTCGACTTATATCTGTGAGCTGTGTGACAGAATTTGTGAACGTTACGACGTTCTTAAGTGTAGGCATCGAGGAAAACCTATGATAGACTACTGCATGAACTGAAGTGCATCTTTTGTTTCGCACATTATTTATTTATTTAATAGAGATGTGTACTTGTAATTTTACTGTATTCTGCACAAATTGTGTGCATTGATAAATTTGTAAACACTTTCATTCTTGTTCCCATTGTTGCTTTCATGGCCCGTACTTATAGACATGATACTGTGTAGGATTTTTGAGCTTATGCCGTGTCAAGGTAATAAGGTGAAATTCTTTACGTTTCGCTCTGCATTATCAGAAGAAAATCTCGACTGTCCACGAGAAAGGCTTCTGAAACAATGACATTTTGAAATTTAGATGTTTTGATAGAATTGGGTGGCTCTCCGTACGTGGCACAGCGCTAGCGCTCGAAGCGGAAGCTGACTGAACCATCAGAATCAGTCTAAGAGGGTCACATAACATGTGTTCGTAACATATGATATTGACAGGTGTATGACATTGACACAAACCTGGAATGAAACATCTGGCGATAAGGAACGTACGAATTTGGAAAACACCGAGACGAAATAACAATAGCGAAGGGACAGGGAAGGGAACTGCCTACGTAAATCGTTAATGACTGGCAACCAGATATTAGTGAATTGATAGCCAGTGTCCCTGTTGAAATTGTTTAGGATTTCTACATATTTCCACAGCTTCCCGTATAATCCTGGACCTGTAGTGTCTAGTGTGGGTAAGAGCTCGATAATCTTGGAACATTACATCATGACCCGACGACAGAGCGTGCTCAGTTATTGCCGATTTGTCTGGTTGGTTGACACAAATATTACGTTAATGTTCCTTGATACGGGTACCAATGGACCGGCATGTTTGGCCGATGAATACCTTACCGCAAGTACAGGGAATTTCGTATACGCCAGGATGTAAAAGTGGGGACAATTTGTCCTTGGTTTCACTCAGACTGTGAGCAATTTTAGTGGCGGTGCCAAACACAGTTTTTATCTTGTTTACGGAAGACCTTGGCAAGTCGATCTGTGGTGTTGTGAATGTAAGACAAGTAGGCGGTTCCCTTCACTTCTTCCTTCTGTGTGCTTTACTTCATCGTTTCTCTGGGATGCAGGGCTCTATGAATCTGCACATCGCTGTAACCATTACCCTTGAACGTAACTTTGAGCGTGTCCATCTCCACTTGGATATTTGATGGCTCACAAATTCGTCTCGCCCTCTTGGCAAGTGTCGTGAGAATGCCTTGTTTTTGTGCTGGATGGTGCTGGATGATTCTTGCTCGTGCGATTAAAGGCTAGTTTATCCAGGAGCGGTTCCATGAATTTTTGCAGAAGTTCAGAATTGATACACTTGTCAAACTTCATTGTTTGAAATCAGTTGTACAGTTTGTGAGCAAGTTCTTCCGAGGCAGATACTTCCTCCAATAATGATGATTTCGGGTACCTCAACCCTCCATGATCTTAAAAACGCCTGTGGCTGAGGACCGGGCTTTCTCTCACAGGAGGAGAAATAGGTTTTAAACAACCTTCACAGCTAGTAGGCTATTTTCTTCTGCTTCGCGCACCAGATAGCCTGCTATCACTGCTACCGTTCTGTTGGATGTAGTAGCTAGAGATTCTGAAACGAAAGCAACTTGCTAAAAATACTCGTGTTTAGATAAAAACACACTGGAATTAAAAATTGCGTAAGATAATAATTTACCTTCAACGGGGCTCAATCAATCAATCAATCAATCAATCAATCAATCAATCAATCAATCAATCAATCAATCAATCAATCAATCAATCAATCAATCAATCAATCAATCAATCAATCAATCAATCAATCAATCAATCAATCAATCAATCAATCAATCGATCAATCAATCAATCAATCAATCATCTGCATTTAGGGCTGTCACCCAGGTGGAAGATTCCCTGTCAATGGTTTACCACATTTGTATATTTATTTACAATTCTTTCCCTAGCTTTTACTTAAATATTTTCAACAAACTTGGAAATGTATCAAACACATCTCTTGATACTTTATTCCAACCTTGCTCCTCGTCATATAAATGCATATTTACCCCAATCTGTCTTCTTGAATTCCAACTTTCTTTCCTACTTTTATAAGCTCCACTCCAGCTTAGTCTTTTACTTACGTCATTCCACTCCAACTCAACCAGTGACAGCTTGAAACATACCATATACCTTAAATCAATAAAAGCAAACTTCCACCTGTCCGACACCACATACCATCCGGGAGATAGTGAGTTCGAATCCCACTGTGGGCAGCCCTGAGGATGGTTTTCCGTGGTTTCCCATTTTCACACCAGGCAAATGCTGGGGCTGTACCTTAATTAAGGCCACGGCCGCTTCCTTCCAACTCCTAAGCCTTTCCTATCCCATCGTCGCCATAAGACCTATCTGTGTCGGCGCGACGAAAGGCAACTTGCAAAAAAAAAAAAAAAAATACACCACATACCTGCTCCAAGCAAACTAATTATTTGAAGATACCTCACTCCCCAGGAAAATCCTCAGCTACATAACATTGCCCAAGTGAAACCGCACTGAATTCTCCTCCTCTCAAAAAACTACCCCAAAATAGCACCTTGTTATGTCTAAAACAAAACTAATTCAAAAAGACAAAAATCAACTAAAATACAACCTGTGACAATAAACTTTGGTGATTGAAGTCAGAACGGTCGATCCAGCAACACTGGCGACACACAACGCTGCACCTGCGTAGCAGCAGGTTTTTACCACCAGCTCCCAACGTTGTGCAGTTGAGCATCGTGTGTGTGCCGTGTATTACCTGTTTAATACAGTGTGTGTTTAGTGCGCTGGTTCTGAACTGCGAACAGGTACACGAACGACCAGAAGATCAATGTACACTTTTGTTTTAAGCTTGGCAAGACACTGAAAGAAACGCATGCGATGCTGGTACGTGTTTATGGAGATCAAGCACTGTCCTTGAAGTGTGTGTACGAGTGGTTCGCCCGTTTTCGAGGAGGCTGGGAAAGTGTTTCTGATGACAACCCTCGTAACGGAAGACCGGCGATTGCCTTCAGTGAAGAAAACATTGAGAAAGTGAGGACATTAATCATGAACTTTCGGCGATTAACTGTGCACATGACAGCGGATGAACTGCAGATTAACCATGCATCCGTGCGACAAATCGTTACCCAGAAGTTAGGGAAGAAGGAAACGTGTTCTCGTCTTGTGCCACATCACTTGACTGACGATCAGAAGCAGGCACGTTTAGAGGCTTCACAGGAATTTGTCGAAACGGCGGATGCGACACCAAATGTCTTGAAATGTATTGTCACTGAGGATGAAACCTGGTCTCTCAGGCACGACCCTGAAACGAAATGGCAAAGCATGGAATGGCGTTCTCCGGGATCACTTCGTCAGAAAAAGGTCAGAGCCGAAAAGTCACGCATCAAACTCGCTTTGAAAGGAAAGAGATTTAACGATATTCCTGACATCCAACGGAACGTGACGAGGCTTTTGAACACCATCCCAAAGTAAGCCTTCTTGCAAAGTTTCCAGGACATGTATTGCCGATCTCAGCAGTGCATAGTTATGGGAGGGGACTATTTCGAAGGACAGTAAGGTCACTGTCGTGCATTGTTCATCTATGTTGATAGTACCGAACTTTATTTTCACAGGTTGTAGGTGGGGAGGGCTGAGCTGGGCGCAATCTGGGAAGGGAAACGGATTCACCCATTTTCCAACCCAATCGACAACAACTTCCTATTCACCCAAATAGATGTTAAAAATTGTTAGTATACAGCTCCCCTGCCCACATGTGATGTGTATGTCCTTCTTAAGCTTATATTACATCAAGAAGGTGTTCGAGGTTGTAGTCAATTCGGAGGTTTCCTAGCTGTAGCTGTCACTTGTTTGTGCTGAGAAAAGTCTGTGATTACTGAAGGAACAGAATTAGGCAGAAGAAGCCTTCTAGTTGTGCTCTCACTATTATTGTCCTCTCTAAAATTGCCTACTACATACCCTCGACCTTCCCGAAAGTGTCCACACAGTACGTAGTTTATCACTTTGTCGAGAAAAGCTGAATCCACTTATTTATTAATTCTGGGTTAACAGGAAACGTATGAAACAAAATGGATTTACACTTTCACTCACGAGCTGTACAAAGCGGAACACAGCAGTAAACCAATTTACTACAATACTCATTGAATCAAACACTATTTGCAATGTCGCTATTGAGTTAAACACGTGCTAATACTGAAGCTAGGTTGGTACTGTAATCTACTAAAATATCCGTCCCACTGGTGGTGGTGATGGTGATTATAGTTTTAAGAGGAAGTACAACTAGGCAACCATCCTCTACCCAACACTAATCAGAGCGAAAATATGGAAGGGGTCCGACACTTCGAAAAATTAAGGTATCGGCCAAAGGAAGACAAGGGCCACGAAGGGCATGAAAACGAAAGACTCCATACCTAATACCGTTGGGGTCTGAAAAGAACAAGAGTTGACCAAGGGAGATCCGATAGGATAGATGAAAGTTAAGAGCCTGGCATAAGTAAGTGGAAGCAATGCCAGGACTCAGCTGAGGGCCCCGTGGTCGCCAACCTACGCTCCAAAGTTCAGAGCCCCTGAGGCCTCTTTAAGTCGCCTGTTAGGACAGGCAGGGGATACCGTGGGTGTTATTTACCGCTCCCACCCACAGAGGGATCCTCCCTACTGCTGGACGCTAATTGTAATATAAATAAAATATAAAATTTTACCGATCAAAATATTAATTTTTTGTACCACAATTGGTACATAACCGAAGTTATATAGAATTAAATGTCCGATCATTTGTGTTTTATATATTTTTACCGTACCGGCTATGATAACAAAGATATTTATGACTTTGGATTTTTGTTGCAAAGTCCATATCAACGCCGATCCACGAGATAATGGGTAAACAGAATTTAATGAAAATCGGTATGTAAATTCGGGGAATAAGGAACTACAGTCTAAACTATAAATAATTTTATTCACCCTGGATGAGATGGTAGTTTAGGGAAAGAGGGCTAAAATATCATTTTTAAATACGTATTTTATTGGTTTTATCGAAAAATACTACGTAACAAAGCTTATAGAGAATACAATTTCCGTACATTTATGTCTTATTTAGTTTTACCGTATCGACTATGATGAGAGTGGTGGTGGTGGTGGTGGTGGTGGTGGTGGTGGTGGTGGTGGTGGTGGTAATTATTGTTTTAAGGGAAAGTACAAATAGGCAACCATTCTCTATATAACACTCATCATAGAGAAGTATTATTTGAAGTAATTCCACACACTGTATATGAGTTGACTATGTTTGTAAGTACAGGAGATATTATAAGTAGAATTTTGTAAACAGTATAAATTTATTAAGGATGATCTGTTTGTTTAATAGAAAAAAATTGTTAGCATAAATTGTATATTATTGTATTCTAGAAAAAAAATTCTTCTCTTGTTAATTTAAAATTTAGTGCTTGACAATAATGTATTTTAGTGTACCATTTGCCACCGAGGTAGACACCTCATTTGCAAATAAAGAGATTTTGATTTGATTTGATTTGATTTGATTTGATTTGATTTGATTTGATTTGATTTGATTTGATTTGATTTGATTTGATTTGATTTGATTTGATTTGATTTGATTTGATTTGATTTGATTTGATTTGATTTGATTTGATTTGATTTGATTTGATTTGATTTGATTTGATTTGAAAAATGGAAAACTGAAGGTATCGGCCTAAGAAAGACGGGAAAATGGAAGGCCCCCTAGGCCTCCATACGTAGTACTGTTGGAATCAGAAAAGAACAAGAGTTGACCACGGGAGGTCGGATAGGATAGATAAAAGTGACGAGCCTGGCACGAGTAAGTGGAAACAATGCCAGGACCCAGCTAAGTAAGAGGAAGGAATGAAAGGACCTTGTTAAGGGATCCATGCTTGCCACAGTCCCACGCTCCCAAGTTAAGAACCCCTAGGGCCCCTTTTAGTCATCTCTTACGACAGACGGGGGATACCGTGTGCGTTATTCTACCGCCCCCACCGACAGGGGAACTGGACGAATGGGTTCGAACCCCACAGTCCATTGTCCTGATAATGATTTTCTGTGGTTTCCCCGTTTTTACTTCCAAGCAAATGCTGGGATAGTTCCTATTCATAGGTCATAATCGATTCCTTCCAATTCCATTCACCATCATTCACTTCAACTTCATTAGCTCCTCAATTGAGGATTGCAACAGAATGCAACCATAAAAACGTACCATATAATTTCATCTCACATCGGCCTGACTCCGTATCAGGAAACAGGACTAATGGGTAGACCTTCAGAAGTGTAGAGAGAGAGAACCCACTAAGGAAAGCTGCCCTAAAACTAGGGTGTGCGGTGAAAATGAGCGTAACCACATTACATGTTTTACTCTGGTATATTGTACAACCTGTGACAATAAAGTTCGGTGAATAGTCCTGTACTTTGCAAGAAGGCTTCCTTTGGGGTGGTGTTCAAAACGTCGTTCCCTCAGGTAGAAATTCCTTGTGGATAATGCCTTGACTATCGAAAAAGGTGATGAGTATCGTTTTGATGCGTGACTTTTCGGCTCTGACCTTTTTCCGACGAGGGAATCACGCAGAACGCCATTCCATGCTTTGCCGTTTCGTTCCAGAGCCGTACCTGAGACACCAAGTTTCATCATCAGTGACGATACATTTCAAGAAATTTGGTGTCGCATCCGCCGTTTCGGCAAAATCCTGTGAAGCCTCTAAACGTGTCTGCTTCTGATCGTCAGTCAAGTGATGTGGCACAAGACGAGAACATGTTTTCCTCTTCCCTAACTTCTGGGTAACAATTTGTCGCACGGATTCACGGTTAATCTGCAGTTCATCCGCTATCATGCGCACAGTTAATCGCCGATCGTTCGTGATTAATGTACTCACCTTCTCAATGTTTTCGTCACTGACGGCGGCCGCCGGTCTTCCGCTACGGGGGTTGTCAGAAACACTTTCCCGGCCTCCTCGCAAACGGGCGAACCACTTGTACACAAACTTCAAGGACAGTGCTTGATCTTCATAAACACATACCAGCATCGCATGCATTTCTTTCGGTGTCTTGCCAACCTTAAAACAAAAGTGTACATTGATCTTTTGGTCGTTCGTGTACCTGTTCGCAGTTCAGAACCAACGCACTAAACACGCACCGTGTCAAACGGGCCTTACACGGCACACACACACGATGCCTAACTGAACAACATTGAGAGCAGGTGAAACGTTGTGTGTCGCCAGTGTTGCTGGATCGACCGTCGGCAATCGGCACCAAGATGAGGCGCTTCAACAACTCCACATCTCAAACAGACTGGGGCGAAGTTGTCATTATTGACGAGAACAACGTCGCTTGGGCAGAGATTTGGATGCCCTTTAGTCCATTTGTTGCGTTGTTGTAGTGTATTCAAATATTCTTTCGGCTATCTTTCCCAGAAGTGTTGATTCAATTTCTGGATGTATTGCCATCAGGAGAGTCTGCTAATAATAGTTGACGTGACATCAAACTCAGGTAAGAATGTGATGGGCTTACTAATTAGAAAATGAAAATTTGTGAGATAAGGAGGGTCTGAAAGATTATCGTTAATTTTGATCAGTGGCCGTGAGTTCAGGCAAGCTTCAATTCGCGTTAGCAAGGTAGTCAGTTCTTCAAAAGTGAGTGAATTAGAGCTCATTACTGTTCTGAGATGGTATTTGACGGATTTTACAGCTGCTTCACACACTCCTCCGAAGTGGGGCGCGGAAGGGGGAATGAAATGCCATGTTAGTCCCATCGATGTTGTAGTGCTCATTAATTCTTGCCTCAGCCTGCGATCCTTGATGAATATTTGAAATGCACGATTAGCTTCAACGAAATTTGTGCCGTTGTCACTATAAATGTTTAAGGATGTCCTCTACGGGATATAAAACAGCGTAAGGCTGCTAAAAACGCACTGGTGGCAAGATCTGACGCTAGTTCAAGATGGAGAGCTTTTAACAAATGAACAATGCAATGTATGATTTGGATGTGCTCTTGCTGCGCTTGTTGCCAGTTTGTGGTAGGATGAGACCAGCATAATTCATACCAACATTCGTAAAGTGACGAGAAGGCGTAACACGCTCCTTGGGTAAATTACCCATAAGCTGTTGTGCAGCTGTTGCAACTAGTTCCTTGCATATGAAGCATGAGTGGATGCACTTCCTAATAAATTGTCTTATGGTTGGGATCCAGAATCTTTGACGTAGTGATGTTATTAGAAGTTGAGGACCGGCGTGTAAAAGATGTCTCTGTTCAGCTATTAATATCAGTTTTATCAGATGGTGGTGAGCTGGCAATAAAATTTGATGTTTAGATTCGTAGGATAATGGAGCATTGTAAAGTCTTCCTCCTACACGAATGCAGTCGTCATGATCAAGTATCGGAATCAGGTTCTGTATGCTATTCGTAGAACTCACTTTATTATTCTTCCTGAGTTATTTTGATGCATTTTTTCAAGGCTGTGACAAGTTCCTTGGCTGATTATTGATCAGAGTTGCGATCTGATGGCTCCTTGCGGCTATTCAATATGAATCACATACAGTATCCAATTACACGTTGTAGCTTGAGTAATCTTGAGAATTTCATAATGAAATGATCTTCATGATCAATGTCCGACTCATTGGCTGAATGGTCAGCGTTGGGGCCTTTGGTTCAGAGGGTTTCGGTTTCGATTCCCGGCCGGGTCTGGAATTTTAATCGCCTCTGATTAATTCTTCTGGCCAGGGGACGGGGTGTTTGTGTTTGTCCCAACAGTTTCCTCTTTATATCAAACAACACACTACACTACCAACCACCATAGAAACAAGCAATAGTGGTGGTGGTGGTGGTGATTATTGTTTTAAGATGAAGTACAACTAGGCAACCATCCTCACGATAACACTAATCAGAGAGAAAAAATGGAAGGGATCCGACACTTCGAAAAATGAAGGTATCGGCTAAAGAAAGACAAGGGCCACGAAGGGCGTGAAAATGAAAGACTCCCTAGGCCTCGAGTGCTCTAATACCGTCGGGATCGAAAAAGAACAAAAGTTGACCAAGGGAGATCGGACAGGATAGATGAAAGTGAAGAGCCTGGCACGTATAAGTGGAAGCAATGCCAGGACTCAGCTAAGGGCCCCGTGGCCCTTGGGGCTCCTTTCAGTCACCTCTTATGCCAGGCAGGGGATACCGTGGGTGTTATTCAACCGCCCCTACTCACAGGGGGAACACGCAATAGTGATTACATCCCTCCATGTAGAGTTCGCATCAGGAAGGGCCAAATTCACATGTTCGACACAGTTCGTACCCGCGATCCCACAGGTGTGGAAAAAGCGGAAGGAAAAGGAAAAGGAAGCTCTTCATGAACAATGACTCTGAGTGTTGTGCAACTTCTTTGTTCAGGTAAGTTCTTGTCCATTGTGGAATTTCCTGTCTGAGGCCATGCAGTGGGTTCTTGTTTTAACCAATGAGGTCCATACCACCAAAGGTTATTGCTAATGAGAGATGTTGGTTCTTGTCCTCGTGAAACTAGATCTGCAGGATCTGATTGAGGGGGTACACGATATAACGTCCCTGCAGGGATAGTGTCCTGTATCTCTGCTGTCCGGTTCGCGACAAAGGTCATCCATCAAGTTGTGTAAACAGAAAGCCACGCTAATACCAGCATGGAATCTGTACACATGTGAATATTGGTGATATCGAGAGCTAAGCTGCTGAGGGTTTTCCTCACGAGCTGAGTTAAGAGCACAGCGCCGCAGAGTTCTAGACGAGGCAATGCGATTTACATTAGAGAAGCTACCTTGATTTAGCACAAAGAAGCTTAACAGCAGTCTTCCCTTCATGCTTGGTGGATCTGGTGTACAGGTAGACACAAGCACCATATGCCCTTAGTAGTATAATTGGACAGTTCAGCGGCCGCCTCCACCTCAGGGCTTCCAGAGGCCCCCTCCGCCTCCGCCTCACGGGTGGCCCTCCCAGAGGCCTCCTCCGCCTCCCGCGGAAAATTTGAATTGGTAAACAAAGCCACGTGCTTTTTGACAGCTGTCATCGACAACAACGCATCGCTAACCTCACTGCTGCCATCTTGACGGGCCTAAACCTCAGTGGTACCAACTTAACCTAACTAGCGCGAGATTTGAATAGGTAAACAAAGCCACGTGCTTTTTGACAGACAACAACACATCGCTAACCTCAGTACTGCCATCTTGACGGGCCTAAACCTCAGTAGTACCAACTTAACCTAACTAGCGCGAGATTTGAATCGGTAAACAAAGCCACGTGCTTTTTGACAGACAACAACACATCGCTAACCTCAGTACTGCCACCTTGACGGGCCTAAACCTCAGTAGTACCAACTTAACCTAACTAGCGCGAGATTTGAATCGGTAAACAAAGTCAGTGCTTTTTTGACAACCACGTGCTTTTTGACAGACAACAACGCATCGCTAACTTCAGCGTTACCATCTTGACGGACCTAGACCTTAGTGGTACCAACTTAACCTAACTAGCGCGAGATTTGAATCGGTAAACAAATCCACGTGCTTTTTGACAGCTGACATCCGCCATCTTTTATCAACAGAGCACAGTGCTGGCCTCTTTAGCTACTTGCCTTTGAAATGTGGTGGCGGATAATTTGAAAAATGCTTTTTGATAGCAGCCATCTTTAATCGACCGAGCACCGTGCTGCACTCTGGTGACAGTCAATTCCACGTGACAGCAGCCATCTTTAATCAACAGAGCACAGGGCTGCACTCTATGTGGTGGCGGCAGCTTGAAAAATTTCACATGCTCTTGTTTGGAAACAAAGCCACGTGCTTTTTTTGACAGCTACCATCCGTCATCTTTAATCAAGAGAGCATCGTGCTGCACTCTCTAGTTAAAATGTGGTGGCGGCGGCAATTTGAAAAATTCCACGTGCTCTTGTTTGGAAACAATGCTACATGCTTATTTGACAGCTACCATCCGCCATGTTTAATCAAGAGAGCACCGTGCTGCACCCTCTAGTTGAAATGTGGTGGCGGCAATTTGAAAAATTGCACGTGCTCTTGTTTGGAAACAATGCCACATGCTTATTTCACAGCTGCCATCCGCCATCTTTAATCTATAGAGCACAGTGCTGCCCTCTTTAGCTGAAATGTTTTGGCGGATAATTTGAAAAATGCTTTTTGACAGCAGCCATCTTTGAGCACCGTGCTGCCCTCTTCAGCTAGATACCTGTGGTGGCAGGCAATTCCACGTGACAGCAGCCATCTTTAATCCAGAGAGCACCGTGCTGCCCTCTTTGTGGCGGTGGCAAATTCCACGTGCTTTACAAACTCTCGTGCTTTTTTCTGACAGCCGTCATCCACCATCTTGCATCACAAACCTCAGTGCTGCACTCTTTTGCTAGATACCTTTGAAATGTGGTGGCGGCAATTTGAAAAATTCTATGTGCTCTTGTTTGGAAACAAAGCCACGTGCTTTTCTGACAGCTGTCATCCACTATCTTTAATCAGTAGAGCACCGTGCTGCTATCATGCGGGCAATTTCGTCAGCTGTCATCCGCCATCTTTAATCCACAGAGCACCGTGCTGCTCTCTGTAGTAGCGGGCAATTTGAAAAGTTCTGTTAGCTGTCATCCGCCATCTTAAATCAAGAGAGCACCGTGCTGCCATCTTTAGCTAGATACCTTTGAAATGTGGTGGCGGCAAATTGAAAAATTCCACGTGCTCTTGTTTAGTAAACAAACTCACGCGCTTTTTGTCAGCTGTCATCCGCCATCTTACATCGCAAACCTCAGTGCTACACTCTTTAGGTACATACCTTTGAAATATGGTGGCGGATAATTTAAAAAGAAAAATTCTACATCAGCCATCTCTCGACGCTAATTGCACAAGATGGTGGGACTCCTTAAAGATGCTTATGCAAGATGGCCGCTATACATAGGTTCTTATGAGACGCCCTTGGGATGCTTGCGCAAGATGGCGGTTATACAAGGCTCCTCATGAGACTCCCTAGGGATGCTTGCGCAAGATCGCGGTTGCTCTTATGAGGCAGCTTAAGGGTCCTTTGCACAAGATGGCTAGAGACGCCCTAAGGATGCTTGCGCAAGATGGCGGACGCAAGATGGCGGCTATACACGACTCCTTATGAGACGCCTTAAGGGTGCTTGCGCAAGATGGCTGCTGCTCTTATGAAGAAAGCTAGCTTAGGGGCTAACGTGTCATGCTAGTTCTATTCATTAAACTTGGGGCTTAAATGCGAAATGTTAAATATCTCGAAAACGGTGCATCGTAGAGCAAAACGGATAAAATGTTTCAACCTGATACCTAGGTTTGCAGTATCAGGAACATGATAGCATAAGAAAAACATAGTCTAATGATGAGATCGACGGTTCGATCCCTACTTAGGCCCTTTGGCATTGGCAGCTATCTAATTCTACAAGATGGCGGCTATACATAGCTTCTTATGAGGCAGCTTAAGAGCGCTTGCACAAGATGGCTGCTGCTCATATGAGACGCCCTAGGGATGCTTGCACAAGGTAGCAGCGACAAGACAGTGAATATACACAGCTCCTTATGATACGGCCTAGAGGTGCTCACACAAGATGGTGGCTGCTCTGATGAAGAAAGCTAGCTTTGCATCGTGCATGTATCTTTACAGCACTAAACCTCATACCTTTGAAATGTGGTGGCGGGTAATTAGAAAAATTCGACGTGCTTTTTCTTAACAGCAGCTGTCTTTAAACAATAGCGGCTATACGTAAGCTGTTAAGGCCTCCTCTTATGTCAAGGCATAGCTCTATCGAACAAGTTTAAACCTGCATCGGGATAGCTAGAGTAAGCACGTGCTGCAGTGATGACGTCATTATGCATGTTTAGACTTGCAAATCACTAAAGAAACATAACAAGACTAGAATCGAACACTGTACTCTATGCCGTTAACTTTATCATGTGATAGGAACATTGATTGAAGTGTTTAGAACACTAAATAAGTGATCAAGACTAAAATAGAACACTGTACTCGATACAATATGTGTTTAGAACATGTCAGGGGATACCTTTGTTCTAAGAAGATTAGATTACCGCACATTCCTTGTAGGGCTAATAGGCTAAAGGGCTAATGGGCAAAAGGGCTAAAGGGCTAAAGGGCTAGGGTGCCTCTCCTCTCTTTATCCGGGCTTGAGACCGGCTCTACAACTAGAGGCGTTAACACCCTAAGGAGGGGAGAATGTTGGGAAATAATCTATACGAATATAGCTACTCGATCGACTATATACTACAGATGGATGACTTAGGTGAGGGTAAGCGCTTACTTAATAATACCTACACGACGTAATTCATGCTCTATTCAAAAATATCTTCTTTGTACTGTGTGTAACCAGCATCATGATAGGCTCTTAGTAGTTATAAACGTTTTACGAGTACGTTGGGGTCTTTACAGTAGCTTATATCTACATAGGGTAACAGAGGCTTGTTGTGAACTTTGAGTCTATATGCAGACAGTTGATGTGTAGGGACTTGTTTTGATGTAATACGTGCTTCAGCAGTAGCGTTTCTAGGTACAAACTTAACTTGTTTCGATAGCGATGAAGCGTTGAAATTTCCTTCTTCTTTACCTTGCATCTCTTCTTGAGATGTTTGCACTGCGGCAGAACGTGTAGTAGGCTTAGGAAATGAAGTAAAATCATCAAGCTGTAATGGCAATGAAACATTAAGATTTTCTTCTTCTTCTACTTTCCCTTTACTACTGTTTTGATCAACATCATTATCCTTATTATCATAATCATGATCTTGCCTCTCTTTATCTTGAAGTTTGTGCTTAGTAACAGAACTTGCAGCAGGCCTAGACAACAAGGGAGAATTAAAAATCTCTCGCAGAGGTGTACGTTTTAAACATAAATCAGTGTTCGCTGGAATATGGTTGAGATCTTTGTATTTTGTTCCCGATGAAGCTACATTACACGCGGCTTCATGACGTTGAGCGTTGTATGCGTTCTTGAACTCTCTTCTACAATGTTTGCATTGAAAAGTTGTCCTACATGGTTTCTCATGACGTCTCCTGTGATAGCTTCGGGAAAATGCTTTTCCACACTCTTCGCAAATATACCTAGAAATAGGTTTTTCCATGACGGACTTTTATCTTCTGCTAACCGATTCTTCTTTAAATCTACTTGACATTTGTTACTCTCTACTTCGATGATGCAAATAGCTTAGCGATTAACAGTAAACTGACACAAAAGCGTATAACCAAGGTAGCAACAGTAAGGTTTAAGCCCATCAAGATGGCAAGAGTGAGGTTAGCGACGTTCTGTTGTTGGATTTTAAATTCCGCGCTATAACATGCATAAGGTGGCAGCCTTGAGGTTTACCGCCGTAAAGATGGCAGCAGTGTGGTTAGCGACGCTGTATTGTCCTTCAATGTGAGGTTAGGGTCCGTCAAGAAGACAGCTGTCAAAAAAAGCACGTGGCTTGGTTTACTAAACAAGATCACGTGGCTGTGACGTCACGGTCACGTAATCAATCCTTAGCTCTACGTCGTTAATAGCAGCATAAGGATTAGCTATGTTTAAACATCTTGGGAAAAGAGCAGCAGTATGAATAGCCATGTTTCAAAGCGTGTACACATCACCTACCGAATTTACATGCATCGACCCTCGTACTAAACTTCTTCCGCTAGATCTTGCTGCTATCTTAGCATAACCTATACGTATGAACAAAGAATAGCCATGTTTCAGAGCGTGTACACATCACCTACCGATTTTGCATGCCTCGACCCTCGTACTAAACTTCTTCCGCTAGATCGTGCTGCTATCTTAGCATAACCTATACGCATGACCTTAAAGTACAAATAATAGCCATGTTTCAAAGCGTGTACACATTACCTATCGATTTTGCATGCATCAAATATAGCACTAAACTTCATCCGCTAGATTCTGCTGCTATCTTAGCATAACTTATACGCTTGAACTTAAAGTACAAAGAATAGCCATGTTTCAAAGCGTGTACACATTACTTATTGATTTTGCATGCATCGAATCTCGTATTAAACTTCTTCCGCTAGATTGTGCTGCTATCTTAGCATAACCTATACCCATAAATTTAAAGTGCAAAGAATAGCTATAGCGTGTACACATCACCTATCGATTTCGCATGCATCGACTCTCGTACTAAAACTTCTTCCGCTAGATTATGCTGCTATCTTAGCATAACCTATGTGCATGAACTTAAAATGCAAAGAATAGCCATGTTTCAAAGCGTGTACACATCCCCCTGAACTTCTTCCGCTAGATTGTACTACTATCTTAGCATAACCTATACGCGCGAACTTAAAGCACAAAAAATAACGATGTTTAACAGCGTGTGCACATCACCTATTGATTTTGCATGCATCGACTATTTTTTACCGCCAGAGTGTATAACGATTGCATATGTGTATTGCTAACGTATGTGTATAAAGCTAAAGCACAAAGAATAGCTATATTCCAAAGCGCGTACACGTAACCTATCGATTTTGCATACATCGACTATCGTATTAAACTTCTCCCGCTAGAGTGTACAACGATTGCAATTGTGTGCTGCTACGTATGTGCGTGAATTTAAAGCATAAAGAATAGCGTGTACACATCACGTATCGATGATGCATGCGTCGACTATCGTACTAGGCTTCTTCCGCTAGAGCATGTAGCAATCGCTTTTGTGTATCCCTAACCTATGTGCACGAACTTAAAGCACAAGGAAGAGCTATGTTCCAAAGCGTGTACACATCACCTATCGATGATGTATGCATCGACTATCGTACTAAACTTCTTCCACAACAGCGTGCGATCATCGCTTGTGTGTGCTGCAATCTTAACATAACCTATGTGCACGAAGTTAAAGCACAAAGAATACCTAAGTTCAAAGCGTGTACACATCACCTATCGATTTTGCATGCATCGACTTTCGTATTATACTTCTTCCACTAGTGTGTGCGACAACCTTATAAGTATGCTGCTAACTTAGTATAACTTATACACATGAACTTAAAGCATAAAGAATACTGATGTATAAAATTCTTGTGAACATAGCAGCAGCAGTAAGAATAGCAATGTTTTAAAAGCGTGTACACATTGCCTATCGATTATATATGCATCAACTACAGCACAAAACTTCCCCCGCTAGAGTGTGCTGCTATCTTAGCATAACCTATGTGCACGGATTTAAAGCACGAAGAATAGTTAAGTCTCAAAGTGTGTACACAACACCTATCGATTTTGCATGCATCAACCATCGTACTAAACACATCCCGCTGGAATGTACAACGTTCGCATGTGTTTGCGCTGCTACTTTAGCATGACCTATGCGAACGAACTTAAAGCACAAAGAATAGCGATCTTTGAAAATCTTGCGAACATAGTAGCAGTAAGAATAGCAAGGTTTAAAAGCGTGTACATATCACCTTTTGATAATGCATACATCAACTATCGTACTAAACAACCTCTACGAGAGCGTGCGACCATCGCCTGTACTTGTGCTGCTATCTTAACATAAGCTATGTACACAAACTTAAAGCATAAAGAATAGTTATGTGTAAAAAATCTTGTGAACATAGCAGAGTGTTAACTACGTAGGTGTAGACATTGAACTTTACATGCTGACGCAGCATACCACGTGACCGTGACGTCACTGCCACGTGCTCTTGCTTAGTAAACTAAGCCACGTGCTTTTTTTGACAGCTGTCTTCTTGACGGATCCTAACCTCACATTGAAGGACAATACAGCGTCGCTAACCTCACTGCTGCCGTCTTTTCGGGGTAAACCTCAAGGCTGCCACCTTATGCATGTTATAGCGCGGAATTTAAAATCCAACAACAGAACGTCGCTAACCTCACTCTTGCCATCTTGATGGGCTTAAACCTTACTGTTGCTACCTTGGTTATACGCTTTTGTGTCAGTTTACTGTTAATCGCTAAGCTGTTCGCATCATCGAAGTAGAGAGTAACAAATGTCAAGTAGATTTAAAGAAGAATCGGTTAGCAGAAGATAAAAGTCCGTCATGGAAAAACCTATTTCTAGGTATATTTGCGAAGAGTGTGGAAAAGCATTTTCCCGAAGCTATCACAGGAGACGTCATGAGATATCATGTAGGACAATTTTTCAATGCAAACATTGTAGAAGAGAGTTCAAGAACGCATACAACGCTCAACGTCATGAAGCCGCGTGTAATGTAGCTTCATCGGGAACAAAATACGAAGAGCTCAACCATATTCCAGCGAACACTGATTTATGTTTAAAAAGTACACCTCTGCGAGAGATTTTTAATTCTCCCTTGTTGTCTAGGCCTGCTGCAAGTTCTGTTACTAAGCACAAACTTCAAGATAAAGAGAGGCAAGATCATGATTATGATAATAAGGATAATGATGTTGATCAAAACAGTAGTAAAGGGAAAGTAGAAGAAGAAGAAAATCTTAATGTTTCATTGCCATTACAGCTTGATGATTTTACTTCATTTCCTAAGCCTACTACACGTTCTGTCGCAGTGCAAACATCTCAAGAAGAGATGCAAGGTAAAGAAGAAGGAAATTTCAACGCTTCATCGCTATCGAAACAAGTTAAGTTTGTACCTAGAAACGCTACTGCTGAAGCACGTATTACATCAAAACAAGTCCCTACACATCAACTGTCTGCATATAGACTCAAAATTCACAACAAACCTCTGTTACCCTATGTAGATATAAGCTACTGTAAAGACCCCAACGTACTCGTAAAACGTTTATAACTGCTAAGAGCCTATCATGATGCTGGTTACACACAGTACAAAGAAGATATTTTTGAATAGAGCATGAATTACGTCGTGTAGGTATTATTAAGTAAGCGCTTACCCTCACCTAAGTCATCCATCTGTAGTATATAGTCGATCGAGTAGCTATATTCGTATAGATTATTTCCCAACATTCTCCCCTCCTTAGGGTGTTAACGCCTCTAGTTGTAGAGCCGGTCTCAAGCCCGGATAAAGAGAGGAGAGGCACCCTAGCCCTTTAGCCCTTTAGCCCTTTTGCCCATTAGCCCTTTAGCCTATTAGCCCTACAAGGAATGTGCGGTAATCTAATCTTCTTAGAACAAAGGTATCCCCTGACATGTTCTAAACACATGTTGTATCGAGTACAGTGTTCTATTTTAGTCTTGATCACTTATTTAGTGTTCTAAACACTTCAATCAATGTTCCTATCACATGATAAAGTTAACGGCATAGAGTACAGTGTTCGATTCTAGTCTTGTTATGTTTCTTTAGTGATTTGCAAGTCTAAACATGCATAATGACGTCATCACTGCAGCACGTGCTTACTCTAGCTATCCCGATGCAGGTTTAAACTTGTTCGATAGAGCTATGCCTTGACATAAGAGGAGGCCTTAACAGCTTACGTATAGCCGCTATTGTTTAAAGACAGCTGCTGTTAAGAAAAAGCACGTCGAATTTTTCTAATTACCCGCCACCACATTTCAAAGGTATGAGGTTTAGTGCTGTAAAGATACATGCACGATGCAAAGCTAGCTTTCTTCATCAGAGCAGCCACCATCTTGTGTGAGCACCTCTAGGCCGTATCATAAGGAGCTGTGTATATTCACCGTCTTGTCGCTGCTACCTTGTGCAAGCATCCCTAGGGCGTCTCATATGAGCAGCAGCCATCTTGTGCAAGCGCTCTTAAGCTGCCTCATAAGAAGCTATGTATAGCCGCCATCTTGTAGAATTAGATAGCTGCCAATGCCAAAGGGCCTAAGTAGGGATCGAACCGTCGATCTCATCATTAGACTATGTTTTTCTTATGCTATCGTGTTCCTGATACTGCAAACCTAGGTATCAGGTGGAAACATTTTATCCGTTTTGCTCTACGATGCACCGTTTTCGAGATATTTAACATTTCGCATTTAAGCCCCAAGTTTAATGAATAGAACTAGCATGACACGTTAGCCCCTAAGCTAGCTTTCTTCATAAGAGCAGCAGCCATCTTGCGCAAGCACCCTTAAAGCGTCTCATAAGGAGTCGTGTATAGCCGCCATCTTGCGTCCGCCATCTTGCGCAAGCATCCTTAGGGCGTCTCTAGCCATCTTGTGCAAAGGACCCTTAAGCTGCCTCATAAGAGCAACCGCGATCTTGCGCAAGCATCCCTAGGGAGTCTCATAAGGAGCCTTGTATAACCGCCATCTTGCGCAAGCATCCCAAGGGCGTCTCATAAGAACCTATGTATAGCGGCCATCTTGCATAAGCATCTTTAAGGAGTCCCACCATCTTGTGCAATTAGCGTCGAGAGATGGCTGATGTAGAATTTTTCTTTTTAAATTATCCGCCACCATATTTCAAAGGTATGTACCTAAAGAGTGTAGCACTGAGGTTTGCGATGTAAGATGGCGGATGACAGCTGACAAAAAGCGCGTGAGTTTGTTTACTAAACAAGAGCACGTGGAATTTTTCAATTTGCCGCCACCACATTTCAAAGGTATCTAGCTAAAGATGGCAGCACGGTGCTCTCTTGATTTAAGATGGCGGATGACAGCTAACAGAACTTTTCAAATTGCCCGCTACTACAGAGAGCAGCACGGTGCTCTGTGGATTAAAGATGGCGGATGACAGCTGACGAAATTGCCCGCATGATAGCAGCACGGTGCTCTACTGATTAAAGATAGTGGATGACAGCTGTCAGAAAAGCACGTGGCTTTGTTTCCAAACAAGAGCACATAGAATTTTTCAAATTGCCGCCACCACATTTCAAAGGTATCTAGCAAAAGAGTGCAGCACTGAGGTTTGTGATGCAAGATGGTGGATGACGGCTGTCAGAAAAAAGCACGAGAGTTTGTAAAGCACGTGGAATTTGCCACCGCCACAAAGAGGGCAGCACGGTGCTCTCTGGATTAAAGATGGCTGCTGTCACGTGGAATTGCCTGCCACCACAGGTATCTAGCTGAAGAGGGCAGCACGGTGCTCAAAGATGGCTGCTGTCAAAAAGCATTTTTCAAATTATCCGCCAAAACATTTCAGATAAAGAGGGCAGCACTGTGCTCTATAGATTAAAGATGGCGGATGGCAGCTGTGAAATAAGCATGTGGCATTGTTTCCAAACAAGAGCACGTGGAATTTTTCAAATTGCCGCCGCCACCACATTTTAACTAGAGAGTGCAGCACGATGCTCTCTTGATTAAAGATGACGGATGGTAGCTGTCAAAAAAAGCACGTGGCTTTGTTTCCAAACAAGAGCATGTGAAATTTTTCAAGTTGCCGCCACCACATAGAGTGCAGCCCTGTGCTCTGTTGATTAAAGATGGCTGCTGTCACGTGGAATTGACTGTCACCAGAGTGCAGCACGGTGCTCGGTCGATTAAGGATGGCTGCTATCAAAAAGCATTTTTCAAATTATCCGCCACCACATTTCAAAGGCAAGTAGCTAAAGAGGCCAGCACTGTGCTCTGTTGATAAAAGATGGCGGATGTCAGCTGTCAAAAAGCACGTGGATTTGTTTACCGATTCAAATCTCGCGCTAGTTAGGTTAAGTTGGTACCACTAAGGTTTAGGTCCGTCAAGATGGTAACGCTGAAGTTAGCGATGCGTTGTTGTCTGTCAAAAAGCACGTGGTTGTCAAAAAAGCACTGACTTTGTTTACCGATTCAAATCTCGCGCTAGTTAGGTTAAGTTGGTACTACTGAGGTTTAGGCCCGTCAAGATGGCAGTACTGAGGTTAGCGATGTGTTGTTGTCTGTCAAAAAGCACGTGGCTTTGTTTACCGATTCAAATCTCGCGCTAGTTAGGTTAAGTTGGTACTACTGAGGTTTAGGCCCGTAAAGATGGCAGTACTTAGGTTAGCGATGTGTTGTTGTCTGTCAAGAAGCACGTGGCTTTGTTTACCTATTCAAATCTCGCGCTAGTTAGGTTAAGTTGTTACCACTGAGGTTTAGGCCCGTCAAGATGGCAGCAGTGAGGTTAGCGATGCGTTGTTGTCGATGACAGCTGTCAAAAAGCACGTGGCTTTGTTTACCAATTCAAATTTCCCGCGGGAGGCGGAGGAAGCCTCAGGGAGGGCCACCTGTGGGGCGGAGGAGGCCTCTGGGAGGGCCACCCGTGAGGCGGAGGCTTAGGGGGCCTCTGGGAGCCCTGAGGCGGAGGCGGCCGCTGAACTGTCCAATTATACTACTGCCTTTTCTAATGCATCACAGAATCCATGAATTTGAATGTTTGGATTTGTCATGCATTTTTCCTTAGTGATAGCTTCTACAAAATCCTTCCCTTTTCCGTGAAATCCAGTGAAGCCACACAAAAGCTTCAGAGACTTTCGGAGTAGGAAATCTTCGCTCTGGTCTATGACAGGTTTTGCAGTTTCATTCAAAGACATTGGGAACAGGTGGCCAAAACCTGCTGCTACGCAGGTGAAGCGTTGTGTGTCGCCAGTGTTGCCGGATCGACCGTTCTGACTTCATTCACCGAACTTTGTTGTCACAGGTTGTATTATTATGACAAAAATCTCTGCCTATATAAATGAAAATTCACACACAATTCAAACTTTACTTCATATTTGCATAATGATGACTGTTCTCTCTTAATATTATTTAGTTTTACTTTTTTGAACAAGGGGTACAGGCTTAACACTACTGAGAGCGTTTTGAAGACTGCCTTTTGTAAGAGTCTTGGTTGATAATATTTTCATACATATTGGATTAGATCTGATGCTTTCATCTTCTTGTGATTGTACTGCCTTCTTACATATTTTAAAATATTTTTGGAATCGTAAATACTAATATGCTTCATATTCTTGTACAATGTTCTCCAAATCAATGTTATCACAGACTTCATAATATTGTGCTTTAATTGTGCTTCAGACTGAAGACATTTTACTGTTTCCAAATATTCTTCATCCTTCAGATATTGTTCAATGAGATAAAGCATGTGACGTTTCCACTCTATTGCTTTCTTCTCATCGCGCTCGCTCTCTTATTTATTTATTTATTTATTTATTTATTTATTTATTTATTTATTTATTTATTTATTTATTTATTTATTTATTTATTTATTTATTTCCATGCCTTCATTTATGGCGAAGTTAAGGCTCACGGTCCTCTCTTACACTTAACCACATATTATCCATAATAAACTTTATAAAACAGAATAATGAAATAATATAACAAAATATAAATCCTAACCTCATTCTTCTTCCATTCATACAAGCTGGTTATACATTTAGTAGGTAATCTCGGCAAGACCGCTTGAAAGAAGCTAAAGAAGTGCAATTCCTAATACTGACTGGAAGGAAATTCCATAGCCTTGCACCAGACACATGAAAGGAGCAGTTAAATGAAGATGAGCGATGCACAGGAATTGAGAGTGTAGTAGTCGATCTTGTGTTATGTTTATGAGAGGAGGAGAGTAAATTAAACTTTGAGGATAAATACTGGGGTTTAGATTCATTCAACAGACGAAATACGAGAGTTGCAATGTGAAGATGTCGTAGTTTATCGATTTTTAACCAGGAGAGAATTTCATATTAGGAGGAGATATGAGTTGAACATGCAATTGAAAATATAAACCTAATGCATGAGTTCATTGCCCTCTTTAACTTTAATGTTTGTTTCATGGTGGCATCTATCATTACAATATCAAAATAATTAAAGTATGGGAAATATGAGGGTCTGGATAAGTTTAATTTTCATGCTTAGTGGAAAAAGTGATTGGCGAGTATTGAGAGGGTGGAAGTGACGAGTGAATTTTCCTACAGATGCATGTTATGTGCTCACTCCAATCTAGTGTGTCACTTATGATAATCCCAAGATTTTTATCGACTTCTGAAATGGTATAGCTACACCACAAAGCAAAAGTGAAGGCAATTACTTAAGGATATTTAACTGCCTTTTTGCCCTATTATAATAGCTTGTGTCTTTTTAGGATTAATTAATAAACAGTTCTTATTAGAATATGAGCTAATCAGATCTAAAATAGAATTCATCTGGTGAATTCCAAACTCATTATCAACAGCTTGAGAGTGATAATATATTTGTATATCATCTGCATATAAATGATACTTACAGTTACTGAACTGAGAAGATACATCGTTGATATATAGAATAAACAGAAGAGGTCCAAGCACAGATCCCTGTGGAAGACCTGTTTGCTTCGTCCTCCAGTCCGTGGTCTTGCCGTTTATGACAACACATTGTCGCCGATCGGTGAGGTATGAAGCAAAGAGCTGAATAGCAGAGGACTCAGATTAAATCTTTGTATTTTCGCTAATAATACTGTATGTAAATATTTACTGCGTCAAACGCACTACTGAAGTCAAGTAAAATAAGTATAGTCACTTTCTGCTCATCTATAGCTCGTCTAACGTCGTCTGTAATTCCTAGTAGTGCCGTCCCTGTGCTATATCCTTTCTTGAAACCAGGTTGGAAGGGGTCATGCAGAAAATATTTTTTCATGTATTGTTCGAGTTGGCTATAGATCAATTTTTCTAGAGCTTGAGATAGTGCTGAAAGAATGCATACAGGCCGAAAGTCAGATGCTACATTAGCTGGCGACCTTTTTGGAACTGGGACAACTTGTGCATCTTTCCACTTTGTCGGAAAATAACCACGGGAGAGGCATGCATTAAATAAGTCTGTAATAAACGGCAATATTATATCCATAATGTTAGTAATAAAGAAAATAGGGATTTCATTAGTCCCCGTTGCAAGGGGATTTAAATGAAATCAGTTCTCGTCTCACTTCAGACTCTGAAACAGTTCGAAATTCGAGACATGGGCGATCTAATGATTGTTGTCGTATTATCGACTTGATGGTGACATGCACTATATCGTGTTTAGGAGTAAAAGCATCTGTTGAAAAGTGTCTATTAATCTCGTCAAGCGCTATTTCTGGTTTAGCATGGTTCACAGGAGGCCTTCCAATACCTAATGAACGAACTTGTCGCCAAGTACTACCAGCATATATATTATTGGATAGACGCCAGAAGTAATCGAATTTCTTATTGCGGATAATTTGTTTAATTCGATTTCGCAGTACACGGTATTGTTCAAATGTGTCAGTTAATACATTTCGTTTGTAACGTCTATATAACGAATCATGCTGAGCCATCAGAGGTTTGATTTCAGTTGTCAGCCACGGATAGGGCGGGCGTGTCACTTTCACACAGCGTTTAGGGGCATGCTTTTTGTAAAGTCCATGAATATGAGAATTGATATGTTCCAGTTTTTCATCTATATCATTCATTCAGATTATGACACCCCAAGGACATTTACATGCATATACATTTTAAAAGTCTCTAAAAGTATTGTATTTCGACCTATATTTAGAAACTCTTAGTGAATACGCTAACTATATAAGGTCGTGACTTGATATTTCAGGAACAGGTATTTCGCCGTGTTTAAGAACCTTATGTGGATTAGTGGTTATTATGTGATCAATGAGTGTATCACAAGAGACGGTGGAGATATGAACGCGGTTAGTTTGTTCCGAGAGCAATATTGTCATGTCACAGGAGAGAAAAATATTTCGAAAACGTATTGTTTCGCTAATCCGAGTTAACAAATTTGTATTAAAGTCGCCTAGTATAATCACGTGTTCATAGGATGGTAAAAGTCTCATTAAATTGTCATCTTAATACGTATCATGCTGAGCATCTTCCACATCATCATTTAGTTCCAGAGTGGACTGGACTGATTGGAATTGTTCATTTAACGATCGCAATCTATTTAATTTTGCCTGTGTTAAAGTAGGTTGCGAGTCATGTAACTCTGTGTTGACGAAAGTTTCTATGCGGCTGAGACCGGCTTTAAATATTCCCCTTTTTTAATCGCTTGCCTTTTGTTTACTTCATCCTTCTTTATTAATTAACATTAGTCCCGGTTTAGAATTGCTTGATCTAGTAATATGATCGCATAGTTTGAAGATTGTAATGAATAAGAATTAATATGATGTACAATGATACTGCTACGCGCCATCTTAAGTCAATTGAAATGCGATTTATTTACCTTGTTTGAACCAAGACCGACTCCAGTCCTCAGACCTTAATGCTACTTTCGATCGTTCAAAGATGGCGAATCGAGTAGCCGGAATTGTTGGAAATGTGGGTTTATTTTGGTTTGTTGTTATCGTACGTAGTCGGTGTAATTTTATGAAATTTGACGATAAACGTTAGTTTCTTTGTAAAATATAAGTGTGCGAGTGTATACATAGGATCTGTAATTATACGCAGTAATGTGAGTATGTGCTTGTTTTGATCGTGTTTTTACCCATTAAAGAACATAAACTATGGCAATGCCTCTCATACAACTATTCTTAAGTTTCCTACGGAATAGAACATTAGAAGAGAAATCGATTAGGAACATACATCGTGATTATTTTAAAGTTCATGGCAAACCCGTAGCGTGCATACATCAATTTGAGTTTAGGGAAGCCAGTTCTCTACTTCCAAACTATTCGTGTTCCTCGAAAAATATTAACTTAGATAGAATATAATTGATATTGTGTTATTCCGTCAGTGTCTATATGCTTCAAAGTGTCTATTTATTTAGATGCAAGTGTATTTTACAATAATTTGTGCTTTGCCAACGGAAATGTTTGGCTGGATCTTGGAGTATAACAAAACTTATAAGTGTGACAGATGGAACAATCTGTATACTGTTACACAAAAGAAATAGTGACTTGGAGGGATTAGTCGGGTTTGTAACGTAGGGTTTTACACTACCAACGCCTTCCAATTCATGCTGTGGCTATCTGTTATCAAGCAGACTGCGCCGAACTGAAGCTCGTGCATGTGGTTAAATATCAATGTTTAGTCAATATAGTTTTTGCAGTCATGTTCTTTAATGGGTAAAAACCTATTATATCTTTAGTGCCTGAACGTTTCATTACTAAGGTTACTATCATTGTGTGAAATGCTGTTACCGTATGTCATTTACCGTATGTCATATGTCAACATTATATTAACATTACCAGGGCCGTTCATTGGGTTAACATAATCATTTCGGGTGTACTTGATCTGAGTGACACCGAGCTCGATAACTGCAGTCGCTTAAGTGCGGCCAGTGTCCAGTATTCGGGAGATAGTAGGTTTGAACCCAACTGTTGGCAGCCCTGAAGATGGTTTTCCGTGGTTTCCCATTTTCACACCAGGCAAATGCTGGGCCGCTTCCTTCGCACTCCTAGACCTTTCCTGTCCAATCGTCGCCGTAAGACCTATCTGTGTCGGTGCGACGTAAAGCAACTTGCAAAAACTTAGCAATGATCTGAGTGACTCAGACGGTTAAGGCGCTGGCCTTCTGATCCCAAGTTGGTAGATTCGATCCTGGCTCAGTCCGGTGGTATTTGAAGGTGCTCAAACACGTCAGCCTCGTGTTGGTAGATTTACTGGCACGTAAAGGAACTACTGCAGACTAAATTTCGGCATTTCGACGTTTCCGAAACCCGTAAAAAATGTAGTTAGTGAGATGTAAAGCCAATAACATTATTATTTCAGGTGTACTTCCCATTCATTGGGTGGTGAATTTAAGAAATTATCCACTAACTCAAACCTAAGGCAACAAGTTATGTTTCACAGTTCTCATGAGAGCGAATAAATCGAGTAATTTCGCACCTTAATTTATTTTGAAACATTCAAAATGATGTTAGAAATACCATTTTAACAGTTTTATCACGTATTTTCATCTATCCAGCGATTTGAAATCTAAGAGAAAACGTTATTTGACGAATTGAAATGTCTAAATAATCAGCTTGTTGGTCTCTTTTCTAGTAGAATATAATATGCGATTCTAGTTGATTATATGTGGTGCGTACTTGTTGGCGAAGCGTTTTCATACGTGTAAAAGTGATTTTCCCTAAGATGTTACATTTATCATATTAAATTACCGCCGTTTATATAATATGTACGTGATATTTTCGTGTTAGCCAATACCAGCAATCCGGCTACTTCGGCCGCCATGGTTTTTTTAATATTACGGTCTTGTTTGAACCAAGATTGAACGCGCGAAGTGAGCGATATCGAGAAGGCAGTATCCAGTCTACTCGTCAGTAAAGAATACAGGGAGATGCCTTGGAGCTCTGAGAGTGATTCCCGGTGGCAGTGGTCTACATAGGGGGCGTGGTCGTAAATAGGCGCGAGAAAGCATGCTCTTTTTTTGACAGTCATATCTATCACAGCTCACTGAGGTGAATACGGTGTACGAAAATTGTAATTGCGGGAATTTTCAGATGCAAACACTGTACGACACGCTAAAATGTAAAAGAGATACTAATATTTAGTTGTAGCTCTTAAAATGTCTTGTTATGCATACGGTTGCAAGAATCGGAAATCCAGAAATATTCCTGGAATAACATTTCACAGGTAAGATTATAAGTATGGCTTGGAATGTGTAGTACAGTGCATTATATTACCTCCATTGTATTTCGGAGCCTCAGAAGCACCGTCCACTTTTTGTGAGAATTTTTAGGGTAGACTTGTTGTTTATCGTCAATTTTTCCTGAGGTTTCCTGTTCGTGAAAAAAGGAGAGCAGAGTGGATTAAGGCCATTAGAAGGGAAAATTGGATACCTTCTCCTTACACCAGAATATGTTCAGCACAGTTCAAACCGCAATTATTTGATCGGTCCATGAAGAGAGTTGTTCTGAAGTAGAATGCTGTACCTACTATTTTTGAAGCATTCCCTTCTTACCTGCAGAATTAGAGCACTCGAGGCCTAGAGAGTTTTTCATTTGCACGCCCTTCAGGGCCCTTGTCTTCCTTTGGCCGGTACCTTCATTTTTCGAAGTGTCTGATCCCTGCCATTTTTCTTCCTAATTAGTGTTAATAGAGGATGATTGCCTAGTGTACCTCCTGTACGGTAGAATAAGGGCCCACGGTATCCCCTGCCTGTCGTAAAAGTCCCTGGGGAGATGGGTGTAGTAGGACAACACCCACGGTACCACTGCTTTTCGTAAGAGGCGACTTAAAAGGGCTCCAGGAGCTCTCAGTTTGGGAGCATGGGTTGGCAACCACGGGGCCCTTAGCTGAGGTCAACTCTTGTTCTTTTCCGACCCTGAGGCGTAAGAGGATTCGAGGGCTAGGGAGTCTTTCATTTTCTCGCCCTTCATGGTCCTTGTCTTCCTTTGGCCGATATCTTAATTTCTCTGTGGTGTTAAAAGTGGATGGTTGCCTAGTTGTATTTCCTCTTAAAACAATGATCACCACCACGTGTCGTAAAAGGCGGTTAAGGGCCTAAGGGGCTCTTAACTTCGGAGTGAGGGTTGGCGTCCAAGGGGCCCTTAGCTGAGTCCTGCATTGTTTCCACTTGTAGCAGAGGATGGTTCACTTAATGGTTTTACTTCCTATTAAAACAATAATCGCCACCACTACTCCAAAATATGTAGTAAGCAATGTTGCTAAGCCCAGTTTGGTGATTTATTGCGCATTCGCCTAAAGCATTCAGAATGCGGTATGCCATTATTAATAGCCTACTCCTCATCTTTACTGATATCTGGTGAAGATTTGCATCTACTGTTTTTAATATACTCGGTTAATAGCACCGATAGTCAACTAGCGAGAGGGTAGATTTAAGGCTGCGGTCCATGAGAAACGCTTCCTTTGAGGTCAGTATAAAAAGCATTAATAGGTCTGTTTGCCAGAAAATTTTGTTACAGTTAATCGCCGTGTTATTTTGAAAACGATTGTACTTCGCTTAGCGATTCGAAGTTTCCCTACCCCCGAGAAAATGTCTCAGTTTGTCTCTATCCTCAACGTAGGAATTGCCATGTTTTTGTAACCACGGGGGGCGTGGCCGTTGGCTTCAAGCGATAGCCACAGAGAGCAGTGTAGCGGGCAGCTCCCTGTATTCTTTACTCCCTGCGTGCGATGCTTTATTTACAGTACCGGTATATTATTTTCTTATTTCTCAAAATGATAAAGACTTATTTTACACGATTGTACATGCTTTTGCATCCATCTTGGCGGAATTTGAGATTTCCTCATTATCCGGGTTCGGAGGACCAAAAGATGCGGTGAAAATGAGCGCATTACATGTTCAATGCCCAGTGTGTTGTATCATTATGACAAAAAATATCTGCCTATCTAAATGAAAGTTAACAATTCACACACGAGATAGAGTCAAAGTGGTGAAAATGAAAACCTACAACCTGTTTTCCAGTCATTGACGGGTCAGGGATGTAATGAATGAAGCAGTTATTAGTACTATGTGGTCGCCAGTCGCAAAGTGATTTATTAATGACTGACAGATGATATGAAATGAGAATGGAGAGTGTGGCTGGAATGAAAGATGACAGAGAAAACCGGAGTACCCGGAGAAAAGCCTGTCCCACCTCCGCTTTTTCCAGCACAAATCTCACATGGAGTGACCGGGATTTGAATCACGGTATCCAGCGGTGAAAGGCCGACGCGCTACTGTCTGAGCCACGGAGGCTCTAGTCAAAGTGGTATAAAGTATATACATTTGTAAACATAGGGAAACCACAAAGATTCGGTCTACTGATAAATCCATAAGGACAATAAGAACCGCCTCTGTGGTGTAGTGGTTAGCGTGATTAGCTGCCACCCCCGGAGACCCGGGTTCGATTCCCGGCTCTGCCACGAAATTTGAAAAGTGGTACGAGGGCTGGAACGGGGTCCACTCAGCCTCGGGAGGTCAAGTGAGTAGAGGTGGGTTCGATTCCCACCTCAGCCATCCTGGAAGTGGTTTTCCGTGGTTTCCCACTTCTCCTCCAGGCGAATGCCGGAATGGTACCTAACTTAAGGCCACGGCCGCTTCCTTCCCTCTTCCTTGCCTATCCCTTCCAATCTTCCCATCCCTCCACAAGGCCCCTGTTCAGCATAGCAGGTGAGGCCGCCTGGGCGAGGTACTGGTCATACTCCCCAGTTGTATCCCCGACCAAGAGTCTGAAGCTCCAGGACACTGCCCTTGAGGCGGTAGAGGTGGGATCCCTCGCTAAGTCCGAGGGAAAAACCGAACCTGGAGTATAAACAGATGATGATGATGATGATGATGATGCCAATAAGAAATTAAAAAACATTTAATTCATTTTCATTGGAAGCTTTAAAAGTTCCAATATTCAGTATTTATCGGCAGCTAACCTGATGGATTCTACACTGCCTGACAAAAAACTTGAAGTGCCCAGAAAAACGGTCGGATGTCAATGTAACTTCGCACACGTACACACCATCGGCGGGTGTGGAACTTATTGTACAGTAGCGCTGTGGCAGGTAGAACTTCCGCCAGGGTGGTGGTGGTGTTTACTGTTGTTACCAGGCCTAGTAGGGTATATAAGGGGGCGTGAACAGTATCAGATGTTGAGTGATCATTGTGAAGGCCATGGAGATGCTTCGTACTCGCGTGAGAAAGCTGATAAGCTTTTAAGTGTACCGGTACTAAAAGGTACCTTGATGTGAAGTCTATTTGCTTATGTAAAGCTTGTGGATGATTTCACAGAGTATAAAGCGGACTTTCTAGAAATAAAGAAAAACTGCGTCGTATGGGAACTATCGAATAATAGCTCTTCAAAGCAAAGACCTTACCAGTTACATAATCTATCTCGTCACACACGTGTCATCACACGTGCGGATTTATAGCAAGCTTTCTAAGCGGACAAGTAAAATAAAATGTTGGATTGTCTGGTGTTACTCGAGTAAGCAGGCGTGCTTTGCTCATATCAGCATGCAGATGGGCAGAAGATCATATTTTGTAAGAAAGCAGCAGGTGCATTCTCTCAATCTTATCTAAAAAAGAAGATCTGACAGCTTTTACGGTAAGTAAAAAGCATCAGTTGTATACATAATTAATAAATTAATAAAGTAGCTCTTAAGAATGAAGACCGCAAACGGTTTGTCATTCCAAATTCTACTGATACACTTGCTTCGGAGCACAGCGGTGTTGATATGTATTACTTTACTGCGTAAAAGTTTACATTTGGGTGTGTAAATATTGACGCTGATTTACAAGAGTCTATCTTTGTGTGTAAATGTACAATGTAAATATTAATATGCAATCGATTTGAAAAAAATGTGCTAGCCACTGTTATTTTATTTACCTATCCTATCCCAATTTGTAGAGTGGTGGTGGTGATTATTGTTTTAAGACCGAGCTCGATAGCTGCAGTCGCCTAAGTGCGGCCAGTATTCAGTATTCGGGAGATAGTAGGTTCGAACCCCACTGACGGCAGCTCTGAAGATGGTTTTCCGTGGTTTCCCATTTTCACACCAGGTAAATGCTGAGGCTGTACCTTAATTAAGGCCATGGCCGCTACCTTCCCAGTCCTAGCCCTTTCCTGTCCCATCGTCGCCATAAGACATATCTGTGTCGGTGCGACGTAAAGCCAATAGCAATATATATATATATATATATATATATATATATATATATATATTGTTTTAAGAGAAAGCACAACTAGGCAACCATCCTCTGTATAACACTAATCAGAGGAAAAGATTGCAAGGGATCCTACACTTCGAAAATGAAGGTATCGGGTAAAGGAAAACAAAGGCCACGAAGGACGTGAAAATGAAAGACTCCTTAGGCCTCGAATGCTCTAATGCCATCGGGGTCGGAAAAACAAGAGTTGACCAAGGGAGGTCGGATAGGATAGATGAAAGTCAGGAGCCTGGCACAAGTAATCCCAATTTGTATATGTTTTAATATTAAAGCGTTTACTTTAGGTAGTTCTGATGTGTAGCTGCAACTACTACTAAAACGTTTTAATTCCTCCCCTGAAGGGGGAGGCGGGCCTCTTAGACGGTTACGCCGTCTCTCAGGCCGGTAGATTTGTTGCGGTGGAGAAGGCGAGGGGGTTGGTGGCCGTGGCCTATAGGAACTGTCCCAGCATTCGCCTTAGTGCAGGAGAATGGAAAACCATTCTCAGAACAGCCGACGGTTGGGACAAGCCGTGAGGACCAGCCCTGTGTTCTGATGTGTAGCTGCGACCAAGGACCAAGGGGGAACTTTCCATTCCCCTTCCCGAAGGGAACGGGCGGGCCACCTAGAAGGTAACGCCTTCTCTCTGGCTAGGAGATTCGGCGGGTTTGGAGGATTGCTGGAGTTGGAAAAGAGGGACGGAGCTTTGTATTGGTGAAGGAGTTGGGAGGGGGTCTCGACCTCTCGGCTAAGTATTTATTGATCTTCCAGTATATACAGTAATTTACAGTATTTTACAATATTGGGATTTTTACATTTGATTTTTACATTGGTGGTTGTTTCATGCTCTTGTCTTCATCTTCTTTTTCTGAGTTGTTGAATGCTTTTGTTATTGCTGGTTACAAGATGGATTTGTATTCGAATGGATATCCTTAACCCCGTTTTTATTTTATTTTTATTGGGGTGTTATAAGGATATTTACAATGTGTGTTCCTAACTTGTGAATTACATGAGCTGAATACATTATGTACAAAGATTTTTTTACAGTTTTTACAGTATGTGGCTATTTACAATGAGTGTTACTAACTTGTGTATTATATGAGCTGAATACATTATGTACAAAGGATTATTGCAGTTTTTACAGTATGTACAATTTGAAGTTTTTTGATGACATTATGTATAGTATGAATTTACAATTTTTACAATTTTGCTGTTATGGTGATGTGTACAGTTGTTATAAGATTTTGTTTGCTGTATTTGTAGAGTTAAAAATTCTATTGTGTGTACAATATTTACATATTCATAGGCTTATAGTTCTTGCCCTTACGTTCAATGGGATCTTGCGTTTGCTGATGTACCCTGCTTCTGAAACACAAGTAACACAAGTTAATAAAGTTGCTTAGGTTTCTGCTGACTGGGGTAGCTGCGATAACTGACTTTCTGTTATAAGAAAATCTGATTGCTAACTAAATAGGAGTGTTAACAAATTTAAAAGTAACCTTCAAATCTCTCTCTTGCAAGATATAGCATGTAACAAGAGAACTGGTCGCCAGCATTCTACTACTCTCTCACTTGCAGTAAAAGTAAATGCCATTCATTACTTTAAACGGTAGAAATCACAGCCGGTTAGAAAGATAAAGCCGCTGAATTAAGCTCAAACACACTAGCTTATAAGCCAGTTAGTCTCTTATAACCAGTGTGTATACCAGTCTTCTTACCCAGTAAGGGTAAACTTGACTACCTTTTTAAACGCTAATGTTTTTACTACTCTCGCGCCTGCAAAACAAAGTTTTAATACCCTAAAAGTTAGGAAGTGCAACCGATTAGGTAGATGAAACCGCTAAATTAAGCTCATACCCACTAGCCTGTATGCCAGTTAGCAGCAATCTTGCCTAGTTAGGTTAAGCCTGATTGCCCTTTTAGGTTACAGTAATCTACTCCCCTCACGTGAGGTTAAGCTGCGCACGTAGCCGTGGCCTTTCACAACATAAGCGATCAGGAGCAGGTGATCCTCAAAGAAGTGGCTCAAAAACAAGTGATCCTCAGAAGATCTGGTGAGGAGCAAGTGAGGATATAAAGAGGAGAAGGTGAAGATCTAATGCGCCCTGGTGGGGGTGTGATAAGCGTCATGCAATTGTAATTATTTATGGAGGAATATATATTTCATTTTCAGAATAAAGAATATCTTACTGTACATACAGTAAGAGCAGGCCAGGCCGAGATGGTATGGTGAAACATGCCACAGACTGTTGTCTCCAATAAGATTAAGAAACACAATGAGTGACAGAATTAGAATTCTCAGAAATTGTGACGACGAGGAAAGAGAGAGGATAATTTGTTGCCAAAGTTTTCATAGCCCTGGGCAGAATAGGTAGTGGCAACAGCGCAAAGAGCCGGGTGCAGATTTCTCAGAAATGATGGTAGGGTATCTCCATGTACTAGCGGGAGTTGAACGCGAGGTTGGCACTTGAAGAAAAAAATATGAGCTTTCCCGGTCCCGTGGTTTATGTGGACCAATAGTAAAATTCATCGACCAGTCGCAGATACGCCAACTTCGTATTGTAAGAAGCACGTGAAACCTGAACTCCACGGATTAAATTTATAAACGTGAGTTATACATTCGGAATAAGGTGGAATTTATAAGCCTAACCAAGTAATAAAAGTTATTAAAAATCACTAACTGAGGGAGATTGATTGGCGAAATTCTGAGAATTAATGAATGCTATCCGCTGATTGGCTGGTGGCAAAGGACGCCACAATATAGCGCGAAATCCCAGGCCGGGATACGGCAGCTAAATTTGCAAATATATCACTGACCAGCGAACGATATTAGTTGAGAATTGGTATAGAGCCTTTGAGAACATAATTACATCATTGAATCCCATATTTAAGCCACTAGCAAAGGCGCAAATAGTCATATGAGAATGTCGGGACTGCGCGTCCTAAGATGACCTCCCGTGAACTCGGAAGAGAGTGGATACAAGTATAAATATGAGGTCGTGGACAAGGACTGACAACTACTTCTGACAAAGTGTCGGAGCTGATACCACGCAAGGGGTGCGTAACTTACTTGTGAATATTCCGTGCCGTTACTACGACAGGGAGCATGTGTGTACTTACTCGAGGAGTAGGGTTCGAATTATTATATTGTTACATAGTACAGTGATTCATGACGTGATGTAGCTCATATTACAGTCTTGAGCAGTATATTAGTATGAAGTGTTACAAATAGTTACAGGACTCAGTAAAGCATAACTTACGGAGTGTGAGATTCTACCAACAGATTAGGAAGTGCGTTACATGAGAACGGTCACAAGTGTTTGATGTATTTTAGTAATAGTCGATTATAAACTTATACCTGGTCAGCTGTGTGAATGCGTGACGGAAATTCAAGTGCGCGCACGGGCCGTTGTAAAGGGGATCCCGAGGTATCCCATGTTCCTAGTGTCCGGGAAAGGAATGAAGAATGTATATCTACATTAAGTGGGCTAGATACAAGAAAATTAGTGAGTAGAATTTTGGGTGGAAATTATTCCAGAGTGCAACAGTTATTTTATTTGTTTTTATTCAAAATGTGTAAAGTTGAAAAGGGTCAACGATTAATTCTTCAAGCTGGCATGAATACCAGTGGAATGCAGTGCTAAAAACCGGTGGGGCTAGGCTCCTTGTCCGGTTTTAGCAGACTACAAGGCAGAGATGAGTAACCTTTTGAGATATTTGTAGATTGCTATCGTTAAGGGGAGGAAATCATATTAATTTATCATGTAACTTAATTGTGAAACGAGCCGTTTCCAGCTCGTATAAATTCAAAGATAGATAGACAAAGGGACGAATTAATATGTACATAATTAGATCAAGCACTCATCATAATTTTGATTATTAAATAGAGTAGAGTAGGGTTTATTTGTTCATTCAAGTGCTTGAGTTGTTTGATATGATATGGAGGACGTGTCACGTAATGTTAATATTCATTTAGAAGTGCTTCCAAAGTGTTTTTCCGTTATCGGAACTTTTATAGATATTAAGGAATGTTGTTAAGATAATCCAGAGGTAGGGTTGCCAAGTGATTTAAATTGTTGTGGGACGGAATGAAGTCCACTGATTTGTTTGTAAATATCGCGAAGTTCGCCAGTGGACAAAATACTAATAATCGGTAGAAGTGTCGGAGTAATAAATTAATATTAGGTAATGTGTAAAGGCGTGTTTAATAATAATCTTTGAGAATAAAGGCACGGGCCTAGTTGGATAGAATGATCGCAAATTAAAGTAATTTAAATGTGGAGATATTATGTGGCATGAATATTTTATTTTGGCAGCGAATCCGATTTTAAAACTAATTGTTGATTTAACGTTTTTGGACTCCATAATAATCATAAATAATTTTGGTAGAAACCGAGATAGGCACTTTGATAATATGGTCACACTATGTTTGAGGCCCAGAGTGATTTGAGCCAAAAGTTGAGATTTGGAGTTTTGTGGGACAGAAATCCGGCCCGAAATGAAAGTGAATTGTACTGATGTTGATGAAGAAATAGATGGATCTTAAGGCCTACATAGAGGTTGTATTTCTATACCGGTGATATGAGTGGCATAAGAGAGTCCACACACCGAGGGTTAATTAATGAAAATGTTTTGAAGAGTTCCGATGGATAAATGGACTTCAAAATGGAAAAGGAAGGAATAATTTAACACTTGCAGAGATTGGAGGTATTTGCCCAACTGCGAGGTGTTATGGGATTTGAGAATTGTCTTAGGAGCATATGGTCTCCATGAATTAACGACAGTACGAAAATAAGGTTGCGGGTTCGAACACTATTATGTCCCGACCGATGTGAATTCGGATCTTGGTGATTTCTGTTTGGGAGAGAACGTATGTGACTAAATTATAAAGATGGGGAATAAAAATAAAAATTCTCGAGAGAATAATAATATTAATAATAATAATAATAATAATAATAATAATAATAATAATAATAATAATAATAATAATAATAATAATATTCCAAGTAAATCATGTCTGGATTGATTAGTGCCAAAATAAATCGGAATTGTAAAAGGGGTTATGCGTTAAACATATATAGAGTGAACTACCGTGTAACAAGCGAAATTAATTTAATAATAATCATAATAATAATAATAATAATAATAATAATAATAATAATAATAATAATAATAGTATTTGAAGAATCAGAAGAAGAATTTTGTTTAAAATTTTTATTTATGAACACAATGATGATGGTGGGAATTTAATTGAAAATATTGAAATTTTCAAACCAATTTAATAATAATAATATTTGAAGTATTAAAAAAAGGAAGCTACTTTTTTATTTCAGATGAGAATAATAAGAGCGAGAAGTTGAAGTATTATAGCGAGCATGATTACGGGTTACGATAATCACGATCTCCACTATTGATAATAATAATAATAATTGTACCGGGCGGTACACCTCCACTCCGCTAATTTAAAATGTGCGCCTGTGGAAACTCCTCTGCTGGAGGAAGTCTGAACTTTATTTACCCTATTAATTTTCTAGTTTCTCAGAAGATGTCACCACCTGGAAATTTTTGAGTTTGTGAACTGTGTCATTTTCGACGTACTTTTGTTTTGCTTGAAGTAAGAAGTGTGAACTTTCTCTTCTAGAGGACACCACTGAAAAACTACAATAGTGCACCCTAGTGGGAAGAAAAATAACTGTTCTTTGGAGAAAATTTTATTTCAAAAGTTTGTTCTTTGTTAAATTTCTTTCTGTTATTGTTTAAGTTGGCTGTATACCCCTCTCTTTCCCCTTGTTTTGCATTTGACCAATCCCGAATTTCTGTTATTAATTTCTGACCAATCATTGGTATCTTCCCCCAACTTGAATATGTTTCTATACCCTAGCCAATAAAAAGTTTGTGGGAGGGTGTTTTCTTTCCCCTAACACCTAGAACCTTCCGCGAGAGGATATAAACTGCTGATTTTTGGGTCTCCGGGCCACTTCTGTTCCATCTTTCAGTGTATTAAGTACATAGCAGGAGGCGGGAAGCGCCTCTTTCTCCGGCTGCGGTCAACTATAAGGTAATGGCCGATTAATATATTCTTTCTTTGCTAGCTCAGCAGTTTAACTCTCGGGGCGGGTGCGAAGCGTTCCACCATGTAACCTTTTCCTAAAATGTAAATGTAACTACTCTTTTCATCTATTCTCTTGGAAAGCTACATTCTGGGATAGAGAGTGCTAACCCTCTCGAGCTCCCACTCATATTGTTTTGAGGTGAACTTATTTTTCTCAACCTATTCTTCGTTAATGTAAAACAAATTGTTCTCTTCTTAAGTCACCTCTTTAGCATGGGATTAGCCCTTGTATTAACGGCCTAGCGCCAAGTAGGTCTTAATCTAGTGTATTAGGAGTGCAAGTTCGCCTCCTCTCAAATTGTTATTTTAGAGGTCATTTAATTAACATTCTTTTCGTTTAATAGACCTCAGTAGATTGGGTATTTTACCCCTGTGTTTATGTCCGTTGAGGACAGCTTGAAGGTGGAGTTTGGTGTGGCCTGGGAGAGGCTTAAATTTGAGAGCGAGTGGCTCTTTTGAAAATGGTATGTTGTATGCCTCGAGGAGGCTTTTCAGTGTAATTTGGAGCAAGGGCTCCTAGGTATGAATGGGGTTTTTTGCCCCTCTGTTAAAACTTGTGTTTGGGGTAAAACGGGGCTGATTGCCCAAGCATTGTGAACTCGGGGCGCGAAGCCCAAATTCTGTAAATATTGTAACTACCTTATTTTGACTTGCTATTCTGTACCTGCCATGCTTGTTACTTATTTATTTTGAAAAGAAAATATAACCGTATTAAATTTTAAATTTACTTTACAGGCACTATAATTTCGTAGCTTGAGATCCATTCACACCCGCACCTTCTTTCACCTCTACCTACCGCTAAAACACGGTAACAAGTGGTAGCAGAGCGTGGTTGAATGGGTCTCAATTTAGCCCCTTTTGACGGCTAAACATTGTTTGTTCCGAACTCTAACTATTTTCCCAGTTGCTGGAATTTTTTGAGTTTTTCAAAATTGTTCTGTCACCATGCCCGGCCCTCGCGATGTTCTCCATCTTAACTATTTGCGCAAGGAGGAGTTGATCTATGAATTAACTATCAGAAATGTGCAATCTGGAGGCACGGTTGCAGTAGACACTAACAAGCTTAGAGAGTCCCTTGATTTGCCCATTTCCATCCCCAATTTGGGAGAGAAAGAAATTGATGACTCTCTTTCCACGATCGTCGAGAATATTACTGGGCTAGCTTCTGTAGTTAGTTTTTTTGATGAAAATGATCCGTCTCCTAATCAAATTAAGCGTGTGCAAGGCAGGCTATATCATTTTTCGAATAGGGTTAACGATCTGTTGTCTCTAAAACTGAATGACGTTCAGAGGAAGGAAGCTAGTACGCTCCTGGAAAATATTTCCGAATTATCTAGTAAGGTCACTCAATTGTTAACTGGGGAAGTTCCTCCTAAATCTGATCAACCCACCATAGTGAATGCAGGTAGTGAGGAAGCGCCTCCCAAGGGAGAAGTTAATAGGATAACCGTTGCTGCTCAAACTATCCCTGCCCCATTGGACAACGAATCTGAACGTCGTGCATCTTTGAGTAACATCCGTTCTGAATTAACTTCCTTGCCATTGAAACCTTTACCTACTATGTCACCCGGGTTTAGCAGCTTGCCTCATCCATTGGCAATGTTGCTCAGAGGTATATCTAAGTTTTCCGTTAATACCACCAGTGATGTAATTTCTTTTTTAAGATTTCTAGTTGAATTTCAGGATCATGCCCTTGTGTTTTCTCTTTCTCCATGTCAAATTTTGCAAATTATCTATCCGTATGCTATTGGTATTCTCTCAGATAAAATCGTAAGAGCCACTGCCGAGCAATCATCTATTGAGGATTTCCATGCCCATTTGCTAGCTAACTTCATCCCGGCTAGGGCCAGGTCCTCCCTTATTCAGAAGTACTATTACCGTGTACAACGCTTGGATGAAAACTTGGCTGATTTCATACAGGACATTAAGTTTTATACTAGGGTGTTTGCTCTTCATTTCCCTGAGGATCAGATTGTACAAGCTATTGTGGAAGGGATTTCACCACCCTACAGGTCATATTTGTGTTTCGCGCGGCGTGCCCGCAGACTTTCTCTGAACTTGAAGCGTTGGCCGTCTCAGCGGAAGGAGTTAGATACGCCGATTCTTTGCGTGTCGCGAAAGAACCCCCGCCTTCCTTTAGTAACACTCGGCCTCCACCTCGCCGACCAGTCAATCCCCGTAAATGTTATGCTTGCGAGTCGCCTGGTAATCTGCGCAACAAGTGTCCACTGATCAAGTCAAGTGGGACAAGGAATGGAGCCGGGTCATCACAAGGCTGTTTTAAGTGTGGGGCCTTCTCACATATCGCCAAGAATTGCCCAAACTCAAATAGCACCCCCTCCTGCTCAACTTCTGGTGCAAATTCCACCTATGCCAATACTAAAAAGTGACTAGTGGCTTCGGCTGAGTCGACTAATCCATCTTCCCGAGACTCAGCCCCTAGTAAACAGGTTGTAAATGCAGAGAACGATCAGCCTTCAAATTCATCTTTTGAATGCCCTAAAGAATGTCTTAGGATTGCGGCGGATACCCCCGCACCTGTTCCTTTTCTTAAGATTGAGTTAAATAACGAGCCTATAACAGCTCTCTTAGATTCAGGCAGTGTTTGTTCGATTATTTCGGCTGAATGGTATTCTAAATTGAAAACGGTTTGTAAACTTCCTGAATATGTCTCTTCTCCTGTTCAATACGTATCGGCTAATTCATCTCCATTAGAAATTCTAGGTTCCTTACTGGTCAAAATTCGTATTTTTAAGTTTACATGGAAAGTTAAATTGTTTGTGGCCAAGCAATTGTCTTGCCCCATTATATTGGGAGCTGACTTTATTTCTCACACTGGTCTTGTGCTCGATCTCCAGTCTAGGTCGTGCACATTCAAATTTGCTTCTAATTGTAAAATCCCACTATTAAAGTGTAATTCTGTGTCATGTTCTTCTATTTCGCCTACCCAGGATGAGATGTTGTTAGACCTTAGACATCTACCTGAGGAGCAGGCTGATAGTATTCGCAAACTGTGTCTGTCGTTTCCCGAGGTGTTCTCTGATTCTCTTGGTGTTACTGACCTTATTGAATACAAAATTGAGGTCACGGATTCGATTCCTGTCCGTTTTCCACCTTATAGGCTATCTCCACCTAAAATGAAGGCTCTGAAAGAAATTATCGATCAGATGTTGAAGGATGGTATTATTAGGCCCTCTAAGTCGGCGTATTCATCGCCTATTTTTCTAGTCCCGAAACCCCAAGGAGGCTTCAGGCCTGTCATTGATTACAGGGCTCTCAATCGGAAGGTGGTGTTGCAATCTGTGCCCCTTCCTGACCTACATTCTTGTTTTTCATGGTTTCGTAAGGCCAAGTTCTTCACCATCTTGGACTTGAATCAGGCCTATAATCAAATTCCCCTTGCCGAAGAGTCTAAACACCTTACAGCGTTTGCCACGGACTGGAATTTATATGAATACAACCGCGTACCTTTCGGGCTCCCCACGGGGGCAGCTGTGCTCACTAGGCTACTAGATAGGGTCTTCTCCGACATCAAATTCGAGTACTTATATCACTACTTAGATGATGTCGTCGTATTTTCAGAGACTTTTGAAGAACATCTAGATCATCTGCGAGAAGTTCTCGATCGCCTTCGTAAGGCTGGGTTAACTGTTAAGTTGTCCAAGGTTGCCTTTGCTAAACCCTCTATGTCATTCCTAGGGCATATTGTGTCACCCGATGGCGTAGCAGTCGATCATTCTAGAACACAGGCCATCCGTGATTTTAAACCTCCCAAGGACATTAAAGGTATCGCCAGGTTCATTGGTATGGTGAATTTCTTCAGGAAGTTTATTCCTAACTTCGCTAATAGAGCGGCGCCCTTAAACCTTCTTCGTAGGAAAGGCATCAAATTCGAGTGGGGACCTTCTCAACAAGCCGCTTTTGAAGACCTTAAATTAGCACATTGTAATGCCCCTGTACTTGCTATGCCCGATTTCTCGAAGAAATTCATTGTCCAAACCGACGCATCGTCGTCGGCGGTAGCTGCAGTCCTTCTCCAAGAGACTGAACTAGGGAGGCGCCCCATCGCCTATGCATCTAGGACTCTCTCGGCTCAAGAAGCAAAGTACTCCATATATGAGCTTGAAGGTTTGGCAGTCTTATTTGCCTTAGAAAAGTTCCGTCTCTATCTGGAACACGTCAAATTCGACCTGGAGACAGATAATCAAGCCTTAAGCTGGGTCTTAGGTAGACCGCGTCGTACTGGTCGTATAGCCCGTTGGGCCATCCGTATTTCTGCCTTCCAATTTGATGTTAGACATATCAGAGGTATCGAAAATGTTGTTGCTGATGGACTCACCCGTATGTTTTCTAACGACGTCGAGACCCACGAACCGGTCGGCAGTTCATCACCTTCCGAGTCCATACTATCTGAGGTTAATGCCATCCTAACAGATGCTCCCATGCTTTTTAGGGATATCGAGAAATACCAACGTGAAGATCCGACGCTGGCTCCGATAATGGAAATCCTTTCTTCTGGGGAACATGTTGTCCCTTATGTTCTGAGGAATGGGGTTCTATGTTGCCCTTCGAGGCATGATAAGATGATGAAAGTTGTTGTTCCAGCTGTTCTTGTACCTATGATCTTCAAGTATTATCATGAGACCCCATTAGGAGGGCATCTTGGTATCTTTAAAACTCGTGAAAAAATTCGTGATATGTTCATCTGGAAAGGTATGGACGGTGAAATCCGTGAACTAGTAAAGGCTTGTAAATCCTGTTTGCTTAGTAAACCGACCATGTCCATCAAGGTATGCCTCTTGTCTTCTCAGCAAGCGTCGCGCCCATGGAACGCCTGTATATTGATTATGTAGGACCCTTCCCCCAGTCAAAGGGTAATGCCAACAAGTTCATCTTTGTGTGTGTAGATGGTTTTACCAGATTTTCTTGGTTATTTCCGACTAAGCTGGCTACCGCTCAGTCCACCATTACTTGCTTAAATTCTATTTTTGCTTCTTTTGGTCCGTGCCAATATATGGTATCTGATAATGCTAAGGCTTTTACATCTAATTTATTTCGTAAATTCTGTTTTGACTTGTCCATCTCTCATGTAACTACTTCGGCTTATTACCCTCAACCATCTCTGGCTGAACGGGTTAACCGTAATCTCAGGTCCGCACTTATTGCCTATCATCATGAAGATCCTTCCAGGTGGGACACGTCCCTGCATTGGATAGCTTTTGCTTTGAATTCGGCGGTTCATGAATCTCACAAATTTACTCCAGCTTCTTTGATGTTCAAGTTTGTTCCCAACACGCCGCTCTCTAACCTCTGGTCTCTGAGTGACATTCTACCCGAGACAATAGATCCGGACAACATTAAAGATCTTTGGAAGAAGGCTAAAGCCAATCTTAAAGTGTCTCATGAAAAGGTTAGGGAAAGGTATGATCGTGGACGGAGACCCACCCCTTTGAATGTAGGTGACCAGGTTATGGTCAAGAATTTTGTTCCCGCGGGCAAGCTTGCCCCCAGATTTCATGGGCCATGCATCATTCTCGATTTTCTTACTCCGGTTACATTGTTAGTAAGCAATCCAGCCACCGAGAGGATATCTAGGGTTCACCTGTCCCAGGTGAAACCGGTGTAAATTTGTTTCAACTTGCTTCATATAATTTGATAGGAATATGATGGTTATATTTTTTTTTGAGTTCCACTCTTAAGGCATTCTGCTCCTTCTATTTTATTTTATATGTAAGCATTTCTTGTAAACCTCCCCCGATTGTTAAACTGCCATCCTGTCCTTGTCACGGCCATTACCACGCTCCCGTCTCCTGCTCCACTACACACAGTGGCTGGCTTAGATGAAATGCCATGGATATCTGCACGCCGCTGGCCCCTCAATCTCTCTACATGCCTGTGCCCTCAAAAGAAAAATGATGGTCCAACACAATTCTGCCGCCTAGCTTTAATGTTTCAGTGCCCCCGCAGCCGCGCGGCGCTGTGCCGCGGCTGGGTTCGAGGACGGGCCCCCTCGGCCCCAGCGAGGACGACATGTGCACGGCGAGCCGGAGCTCTCCGCCCGGCCAAGGCTGATGTGCGGCGCACGACCTGCTACTTGCCCGCAACCTGTATATGTTCACCGCGGGTGCGGCGTGCTTCAACACCTCTGCTCCCCTCATAGTGTGAGCGAGCGGTATCTCAGGGTACTTGAGGGGTCCGAGCGGCTTCCTTTGGACGCAAGCTGTAACGGCCGGTCTGGCCATCCAACTTAGCCTACATCAACTACATAGACATTCCTGTTCAACCTTAATACCGTTTCATGGGAATTCAACAGCAATATTTGGTGGACATTGCAAAATTTTTCTTCACTTTTAAGTATTAAAAGTTTATCCTCAGAATTCAACTACTACAAACAGAAAGACTTTACTTCACTTGCAACAACAAAATTTTGAAACTGAAACAAACCAAAGTAAGAAAATCTCATAAATGCTTCTGCAATCTATCTTCATATTCACATCATAACTTGGAACTTGTTTCAAACTGACTTCATGTGTCATCCCTCGAAGAACTTTTGGGGGGGGAGGTCTGTACCGGGCGGTACACCTCCACTCCGCTAATTTAAAATGTGCGCCTGTGGAAACTCCTCTGCTGGAGGAAGTCTGAACTTTATTTACCCTATTAATTTTCTAGTTTCTCAGAAGATGTCACCACCTGGAAATTTTTGAGTTTGTGAACTGTGTCATTTTCGACGTACTTTTGTTTTGCTTGAAGTAAGAAGTGTGAACTTTCTCTTCTAGAGGACACCACTGAAAAACTACAATAGTGCACCCTAGTGGGAAGAAAAATAACTGTTCTTTGGAGAAAATTTTATTTCAAAAGTTTGTTCTTTGTTAAATTTCTTTCTGTTATTGTTTAAGTTGGCTGTATACCCCTCTCTTTCCCCTTGTTTTGCATTTGACCAATCCCGAATTTCTGTTATTAATTTCTGACCAATCATTGGTATCTTCCCCCAACTTGAATATGTTTCTATACCCTAGCCAATAAAAAGTTTGTGGGAGGGTGTTTTCTTTCCCCTAACACCTAGAACCTTCCGCGAGAGGATATAAACTGCTGATTTTTGGGTCTCCGGGCCACTTCTGTTCCATCTTTCAGTGTATTAAGTACATAGCAGGAGGCGGGAAGCGCCTCTTTCTCCGGCTGCGGTCAACTATAAGGTAATGGCCGATTAATATATTCTTTCTTTGCTAGCTCAGCAGTTTAACTCTCGGGGCGGGTGCGAAGCGTTCCACCATGTAACCTTTTCCTAAAATGTAAATGTAACTACTCTTTTCATCTATTCTCTTGGAAAGCTACATTCTGGGATAGAGAGTGCTAACCCTCTCGAGCTCCCACTCATATTGTTTTGAGGTGAACTTATTTTTCTCAACCTATTCTTCGTTAATGTAAAACAAATTGTTCTCTTCTTAAGTCACCTCTTTAGCATGGGATTAGCCCTTGTATTAACGGCCTAGCGCCAAGTAGGTCTTAATCTAGTGTATTAGGAGTGCAAGTTCGCCTCCTCTCAAATTGTTATTTTAGAGGTCATTTAATTAACATTCTTTTCGTTTAATAGACCTCAGTAGATTGGGTATTTTACCCCTGTGTTTATGTCCGTTGAGGACAGCTTGAAGGTGGAGTTTGGTGTGGCCTGGGAGAGGCTTAAATTTGAGAGCGAGTGGCTCTTTTGAAAATGGTATGTTGTATGCCTCGAGGAGGCTTTTCAGTGTAATTTGGAGCAAGGGCTCCTAGGTATGAATGGGGTTTTTTGCCCCTCTGTTAAAACTTGTGTTTGGGGTAAAACGGGGCTGATTGCCCAAGCATTGTGAACTCGGGGCGCGAAGCCCAAATTCTGTAAATATTGTAACTACCTTATTTTGACTTGCTATTCTGTACCTGCCATGCTTGTTACTTATTTATTTTGAAAAGAAAATATAACCGTATTCAATTTTAAATTTACTTTACAGGCACTATAATTTCGTAGCTTGAGATCCATTCACACCCGCACCTTCTTTCACCTCTACCTACCGCTAAAACACGGTAACAATAATAATAATAATAATAATAATAATAATAATAATAATAATAATAATAATAATAATAATAATAATAATAATAATAATAATATTTGTTATTATTTTTATTTTATTTATTATTTCGGATGCTGATGATGAATGATAATAGGGAAGTCAGCTGGCGAATTAACGTAATAATGTCAAGTTATTGTAAATAATAAGTTAATATTTGTAAAATGAAAGTAAATCTCTACATCTGGACCATTAGGTTAGAGTTTCTTTGTCGTTTCCTTCAACTAACGATTAGCATATCTTGGTTAGGAGCCCGGGGAGAGTTTGTAGTTTCCCGGGTTGGTCTCATCTCAATTAAAGTGGAGGCGATAACATGGTCCATGTGATCGCGCCCACTTAGCCAACAGGTAATTGGTCCACGACCAACTATGGTCATGGTGTTAACGAAGGTAAATCTGATACCTTCAGATATTAACGGTTCTAGCACCCCAATGGAAGGGTGGTCAGAAGTGATAAATATTATGTAATCATTTTCAGAAATAATTTGCCAAATTACCGGCAAATCAAGGGTCAACAGATTTTGTTGTGTGTAAAAATTATTTTGTTTACTTAAATAAAATGCTCCTTTGGCATTTACAAGGAAACAGTTCCAGGTTCCAGAATAGTAAATCCTTGGTGACCGTTTAAATATCCGTCCCCATTCCTAGGAAGGAGCCTTCATAATTTCCCTTTGATCTGAATATATATATAACTTGTGTGTTTTATGATGAGCCTTAAAGTTAAAGATTAGAGTGTCCCGTTCAACCCTGTAGTACTGATTGGATGGCGCCCTTACATTTAGTTTGAGATCTTACATCTCAAAATATTTTTTATTGTTTATTACTTATTAGTTTATTAGTTATGGTTCATGTTTTTGGGTTACTGTAGTCACGTCCTAGTTCGTGAACCATGGGCAACGGCTGAGTGGCCTAGTAAGTGGTCCTGAGAGTCGGGATACCAGTTGCTATGGAATGGGAGTGGGCATCTCAGACATATTCTGAGTCGTGGCCCTCCTTGTGCTCAGGCGGCTAGGACTACACAATTCACCGGTGGTCCATAACCCGTCAGAGGAGAGATCCTCACTTGGACTATGTGCAAGTAGGGCAGCATCCTGCTTCATGAATTTACCGAGCTCAGAACACTTTAAGCAAGCCTCGGACCTATGGGAGTAATGGAGTCCCACTCCCATTTGACAGGCGAGGGACTCCTTGGAAACAACTTGGCGAACAAAATGGAATTCGATGGGGAGCTATCAATATTAATGGGGCTTATGGCTGAGTCAGCAAAGAGGATGCATCTGGATGTGCTAGGAGTAAGTGATATTCGGGTAAGGGGAGATAAGGAGGAAGAGATAGGAGATTATAAAGTGTACTTGACGGGTGTTAGAAAGGGAAGGGCAGAGTCTGGGGTAGGGCTCTTTATCTGGAATACCATTGCACGCCACATAGTTTCTGTTAGGCACGTAAGTGAGCGAATGATGTGGGTAGATTTGTCAGTGGGACGAATTAGGACAAGAATTGTGTCCGTGTATTCACCATGTGAGGGTGCAGATGAGGATGAAGTTGACAAGTTTTATGCAGCATTGAGTGACATCGTGGTCAGGGTCAACAGCAAGGATAGAATAGTGCTAATGGGCGATTTCAATGCGAGAGTTGGGAATAGAACTAAAGGATACGAAAAAGTGATTGGTAAATGTGGGGAAGATATGGAAGCTAATGGGAATGGGAAGCATTTGCTGGACTTCTGTGCTAGTATGGGTTTAGCTGTTACGAATACATTCTTCAAGCATAAGGCTATTCACCACTACACGTGGGAGGCTAGGGGTACCAGATCCATAATAGACTATATCTTAACAGACTTTGAATTCAGGAAATCTTTTAGGAATGTACGAGTTTTTCGGGGATTTTTCGATGATACAGACCATTATCTGATCTGTAGTGAACTAAGTATCTCTAGGCCTAGGGTAGAGAAAGTGAAATCTGTCTGCAAACGAATAAGGGTAGAAAATCTCCAGGACGAGGAAATTAGACAGAAGTACATGGATATGATTAGTGAGAAGTTTCGAACAGTAGACAGTAAGCAGGTTCAGGATATAGAAAGTGAATGGGTGGCATACAGGAATGCTGTAGTAGAAACAGCAAGGGAATGCCTAGGAACAGCTGTGTGTGAAGATGGGAAAAGGCGAATATCTTGGTGAAATGATGAAGTGAGAGCAGCCTGTAAACGTAAAAAGAAGGCTTATCAGAAATGGCTCCAAACAAGGGCCGAGGCAGACAGGGATTTGTACGTAGATGAAAGAAACAGAGCGAAACAAATAGTTGTTGAATCCAAAAAGAAGTCATGGGAAGATTTTGGTAATAACCTGGAAAGGCTAGGTCAAGCATCAGGGAAACCTTTCTGGACAGTAATAAAGAATCTTAGGAAGGGAGGGAAAAAGGAAATGAACAGTCTTTTGAGTAATTCAGGTGAACTCATAACAGATCTCAGGGAATCACTGGAGAGGTGGAGGGAATATTTTGAACATCTTCTCAATGTAAAAGGACATCATCATGGTGGTGTTGCAAACAGTCAAGCTCATGGGGAGGAGGAAAATGATGTTGGTGAAATTATGCTTGAGGAAGTGGAAAGGATAGTAAATAAACTCCATTGTCATAAGGCAGCAGGAATAGATGAAATTAGACCTGAAATGGTGAAGTATAGTGGGAAGGCAGGGATGAAATGGCTTCATAGAGTAGTAAAATTAGCGTGGAGTGTTGGTAAGGTAACTTCAGATTGGACAAAAGCAGTAATTGCACCTATCTATAAGCAAGGGAACAGGAAGGATTGCAACAACTATCGAGGTATCTCATTGATTAGTATACCAGGCAAGGTATTCACAGGCATCTTGGAAGGGAGGGTGTGATCAGTCGTTGAGAGGAAGTTGGATGAAAACCAGTGTGGTTTCAGACCACAGAGAGGCTGTCAGGATCAGATTTTCAGTATGCGCCAGGTAATTGAAAAATACTACGAGAGGAATAGGCAGTTGTGTTTATGTTTCGTAGATCTACAGAAAGCATACGACAGGGTACCGAGGGAAAAGATGTTCGCTATACTGGGGGACTATGGAATTAAAGGTAGATTATTAAAATCAATCAAAGGCATTTATGTTGACAATTAGGCTTCAGTGAGAATTGATGGTAGAATGAGTTCTTGGTTCAGGGTACTTACAGGAGTTAGGCAAGGCTGTAATCTTTCACCTTTGCTGTTTGTAGTTTACATGGATCATATGCTGAAAGGTATAAAATGGCAGGGAGGGATTCAGTTAGGTGGAAATGTAGTAAATAGTCAAGCTCATGGGGAGGAGGAAAATGATGTTGGTGAAATTATGCTTGAGGAAGTGGAAAGGATAGTAAATAAACTCCATTGTCATAAGGCAGCAGGAATAGATGAAATTAGACCTGAAATGGTGAAGTATAGTGGGAAGGCAGGGATGAAATGGCTTCATAGAGTAGTAAAATTAGCGTGGAGTGTTGGTAAGGTAACTTCAGATTGGACAAAAGCAGTAATTGCACCTATCTATAAGCAAGGGAACAGGAAGGATTGCAACAACTATCGAGGTATCTCATTGATTAGTATACCAGGCAAGGTATTCACAGGCATCTTGGAAGGGAGGGTGTGATCAGTCGTTGAGAGGAAGTTGGATGAAAACCAGTGTGGTTTCAGACCACAGAGAGGCTGTCAGGATCAGATTTTCAGTATGCGCCAGGTAATTGAAAAATACTACGAGAGGAATAGGCAGTTGTGTTTATGTTTCGTAGATCTACAGAAAGCATACGACAGGGTACCGAGGGAAAAGATGTTCGCTATACTGGGGGACTATGGAATTAAAGGTAGATTATTAAAATCAATCAAAGGCATTTATGTTGACAATTAGGCTTCAGTGAGAATTGATGGTAGAATGAGTTCTTGGTTCAGGGTACTTACAGGAGTTAGGCAAGGCTGTAATCTTTCACCTTTGCTGTTTGTAGTTTACATGGATCATATGCTGAAAGGTATAAAATGGCAGGGAGGGATTCAGTTAGGTGGAAATGTAGTAAATAGTTTGGCCTATGCTGACGACTTGGTCTTAATGGCAGACTGTGCCGAAAGCCTGCAGTCTAACATCTTAGAACTTGAAAATAGGTGCAATGAGTATGGTATGAAAATTAGCCTCTCGAAGACTAAATTGATGTCAGTAGGTAAGAAATTCAACAGAATTGAATGTCAGATTGGTGATACAAAGCTAGAACAGGTCGATAATTTCAAGTATTTAGGTTGTGTTCTTTCCCAGGGTGGTAATATAGTAAGCGAGATTGAATCAAGGTGTAGTAAAGCTAATGCAGTGAGCTCGCAGTTGCGATCAGCAGTATTCTGTAAGAAGGAAGTCAGCTCCCAGACGAAACTATCTTTACATCGGTCTGTTTTCAGACCAACTTTGCTTTACGGGAGCGAACGCTGGGTGGACTCAGGATATCTTATTCATAAGTTAGAAGTAACAGGCATGAAAGTAGCAAGAATGATTGCTTGTACAAACAGGTGGGAAGAATGGCAGGAGGGTACTCGGAATGAGGAGATAAAGGCTAATTTAGGAATGAACTCGATGGATGAAGCTGTACGCATAAACCGGCTTCGGTGGTGGGGTCATGTGAGGCGAATGGAGGAGGATAGGTTACCTAGGAGAATAATGGACTCTGTTATGGAGGGTAAGAGAAGTAGAGGGAGACCAAGACGACGATGGTTAGACTCTGTTTCTAACGATTTAAAGATAAGAGGTATAGAACTAAATGAGGCCACAACACTGGTTGCAAATCGAGGATTGTGGCGACGTTTAGTAAATTCTCAGAGGCTTGCAGACTGAACGCTGAAAGGCATAACAGTCTATAATGATAATGTATGTATGTATGTATGTATGTATGTATGTATGTATGTATGTATGTATGTATGTATGTATGTATGTATGTATGTATGTATGTATGTATGTATGTATGTATGTATGTATGTATGTATGTATGTATGTTTATTAGTTGCGATAGATTCGGACCGTAACACTCCCTGAGATAAATGCTGGTTGGGACTCAGGCTTTGAGCGGGTACACTAGAGAGGAGTAAGTGAGGTTCTAGTGAGGATCTAATGAGGAGCAAGTGATCTTCAGAGAAGTAGGTGATCCTCAAACGATGCAGGTAATCCTCAATAGAGTTCATTTGCACCCCAAACATTTTTGAGAGAAACAGTCATAGGTAAGCTGACCTATAACACTGGTTAAAGTCAATTTTCTAGGACTATCGGTTTAAGAGTTATTACATTTTTAAGAGTTCACCCTCATTCTATGTTTTGCTCTAAACGTAATTTCTGCCTCAAAACTATAAAACTGTGTAGAGAAGGGAAACCTTGGTGTAAGGACGGGCAGCCTGGCGTAGGGAAGGGGAGCCAGTTAGGTCAGCGTTAGCCTCAGCCTTAGCCCCCGCCGCAGCCTTAGTGAGGTTACGCCCTTACTTATGTAGGGAAGGACAGCCAGGAAAAGTAATTACTTTTCAAAATGACCCTCATTTGTGATGTGAGAGCCCGATCACTCAATAGGTACTTTTCAAATGACCCTCGTGACATTAGGAAGGGTAGTCAGGTGTGAAAAAGACCCTGTAAACCCTCGTAAGTCGCGTTAGGAAGGGCAACCAAGCGTAAAAACAGCAGCCGGTTAGGTTAGCTTGAGGTTACGCGCACACTCTTGCACCTCAATTTTTACCTCAGTTCAGCCTTGCAATCAATTTGCACCTCGACCTACACCTCAATCCAGCCTTGCACCTCAATTTGCACTTCAAATTGCACCTCAATTCGGCCTTGCACCTCAACTTGCACCTCAACCTGCACCTCAATCCAGACTTGCACCTCAATTTGCACTTCAAATTGCACCTCAATTCAGCCTTGCACCTCAACCTGCACCACAATCAGATTTGCACCCCAATTTGCACTTCAAATTGCACCTCAATTCAGCCTTGCACCTCAACTTGCACCTCAACCTGAACCTCAATCCAGTCTTGCACCAAATTGCACCTCAATTCAGCCTTGCACCTCAACCTGCACCTCAGGCCAGGCTAGCACCTCAATTTGCACTTCAAATTGCAACTCAATTCAGCTTTACACCTCAAATTGCACCTCAACCTGCACCTCAATCCAGACTTGCACCTCAATTTGCACTTCAAATTCCACCTCGATTCAGACTTGCACCACAACTTGCACCTCAACCTGCACCTCAATTCAGCTTTGCACCTCAACTTGCACCTCAAGCTGCAACGACCCTCGTAGGTGACGCATAGGAAGTGCAGCCGGGCGGAAAAAAATAGCAGGGCAGGCAGTGACGTTAACGCCGCACTCTTAGCTAACATTAAATTGGGTACTTTTCGAATGATCCTCGTAGATGACGTCAGGAATGGCAACTGAGTGTAAGAGCATCGGCTAGAAAGGACATCCCATTAGGTTAACTACCCACTCCTAGCTAACGTTAAATTAGTTTGAGTACTTTTCAAATGATCCTCGTAGATGACGTCAGGAAGGGCAGCCAAGCGTCAAAACAGCAGCTCGGAAGGGCAGCCACTGAAGTTAAGTACGAACTCTTAGCTAAGGTTAAACTAGGTTAATTACTTCTTGAATTACCCTCGTAGGTGACGTCAGGAAGGTCAGTCAGGCGTAAAAACCGGAGCTAGATAGGGCAACCAGTGAGGTTAACTCCGCACTCTAAATTACGTATTTTTGGAATGGCCCTTGTAAGGGACGTCATAAGATGATAAATCAATCAATCAATCAATCAATCAATCAATCAATCAATCAATCAATCAATCAATCAATCAATCAATAATGTGAGGTTGATGTTAGAATAGCTTAACTTAGCCAAGCGATCCTGGATTCTGATCCTATAGGTTGCTGCCGGAATCCCCAAAAGTAACTACTCACGTTACATTCGTTGCAAGTCCGCACGAGAAGGAGGAGGGTAAAATAAGGTGGATCTTCGCGTCATTAAAAAGGAGGTGCGTTAATCATTTCACAGTTGCGTTTTTGTTTAAATATATAACAAAATACACTGTGGCCAAAAAGTCTGAAAACTTTCAATGTTGTATACAAATGTTATGTTACCAAAAGTATGTGGACCGAGCTCGATAGCTGCAGTCGCTTAAGTGCGGCCAGTATCCAGTATTCGGGAGATAGTAGGTTCGAACCCCACTGTCAGCAGCCCTGAAAATGGTTTTCCATGGTTTCCCATTTTCACACCAGGCAAATGCTGTACCTTAATTAAGGCCACGACCGCTTCCTTCCCACTCCTAGCCCTTTCCTGTCCTATCGTCGCCGTAAGACCTATCTGTGTCGGTGCGACGTAAAACAAATAGCAAAAAAAAAAAAAAAAAAAGTATGTGGGGTCCAGTTCGTTTCTGTGACCTGTAAGATCATAATGAAGTATCTCGCAGTTTCTTCGTCTCGTTATTCCGGCTCGCAGTTAATTAATATTGTTTAAAACCTGATTTAATATTATTTACACAGCGTTATAAAAAATAGGACTGTAAGTTTTGTGACAAGGATAAGAATATGAAATCGCTAAATGTTGCCCTAAGGTCCACATGAGAATAAACATTGTATGCAGGCTTGTAAATGCCGAAATCGGCTTTTAAGGAGTATCCAGCGCTTTCCACTAGCAACCATTTTGTGTGACCCCAGATACATTGCTTCCTGACTGTACTACACGTATCTAGAGAGCCAGGCAAATGACGTACCGAGCTCGATAGCTGCAGTCGCTTAAGTGTGGCCAGTATCCAGTATTCGGGAGATAGTAGGTTCGAACCCCACTGTCGGCAGCCCTGAAAATGGTTTTCCGTGGTTTCCCATTTTCACGCCAGGCAAATGCTGGGGCTGTACCTTAATTAAGGCCACGGCCGCTTCCTTCCCACTCCTAGCCTTTCCTGTCCCATCGTCGCCAAAAGACCTATCTGTGTCGGTGCGACGTAAAGCAACTATCAAAAAAAAGCAAAGCAAATGACGTAGCCCAATTGAAACATCAGGATGTCACGAGAAGCGACATTGGACGTGTTTTAACACTTCTATTGGTACATCGCATGCTATTGGTAGGAAGAAGAGAAGGAAGTAGGACTGGATGCTTCCCCAGAATTAAGTTCCAGCTCAGGGTGTCTACTACATACTTCACTGGCTTACAAGGGAAGTATCAGGTAAGACACCGGGCGAGTTGGCCGTGCGGTTAGGGGCGCGCAGCTGTGAACTCGCCTCCGGGAGATGGTGGGTTCGAACCCCACTGTCCTGAAGATAGTTTTCCGTGGTTTCCCATTTTTACATCAGGCAAATGCTGGGGCTTTACCTTAATTAAGGCCACGGCCGCTTCCTTCCCATTCCTAGGCATTTCCTGTCCCATCGTCGCCATAAGACCTATCTGTGTCGGTGCGACGTGAAGCAAATAGCAAAAAAAAAAAAAAATGATACCTGCCTTGATTTTTTTTTTTTTTTTTTTTTTTTTTTTTCAATCGTTGTATTATAAGAGGCCAACGCGCAGAAAAATCAGCTTCTAGATTTAACTGCAAGTCTCCGAAATCATGTGGTGAATCTCTTACATAAATCAATGGGATGTCACGCGAGTATTGTAAATGTAGGCTACATGTTGGCTGGAGTGGACAGTCCGGGTGGCCGATGAACCCGAGGCCAGTGATAAGCAGAGCCGAACGTGCTAGTCAGCTGTGGGGTGTTTACACTAGGATTGCCAGATGTACGGTTTTGCCCGGAACAATACGGTTTTTTCTCAATTTGTTCCGTGTATGGTGCACCCTTTATACCGTACGCCCAATGTTCCGTTTTTTAAAATATCACGGTTTAGACAATAGTATAGTATCGAAAAAGTGTGCGGTTATGATCAAAATATTCTGATTTCTGACCAATCACAGTTGAGAACAGCTCCTCTGGCAGTGTGCTAGAAGTACTACAGCGGGCATGTAGAGCACGAGTCTCCTCCATTTTATTCTTGAGGTGCATTGTGAGCGGACGCAGGGCGTGTGCGGTAAACAAGAAATTGCTTTCCCATAGTGTGTTATGTAAACGACAGCTACATTAACCACATGAGATATTTTGAATGATTACCGTAATGGATAAATTTATAAATAAACTAGAACGGGAAGAGATCTATGAAGTTGAAAAGAAAGACACAAAGAAGGAAAGGAGGTTGTAGCAGTATTGTTCCCTCTGGGAAAAAGTTTTCCCAGAATTACAGGACGTCGTGGGTAATGAAAACAAAGCAGTGTGTACTGGAATAGCTGAAGAAGGCTTATCTATTAGTCATGGCGGAATAACGGATGTACGGTACGGCAACATTTCAACAGTGCTTCGCATACTGAGAAGCAGAATTCAGCACGGCATGCAACTGTATTGAAAAGCTACTTTCAGAAAAATTCTTCCGAGTCAGAAAAGTTAAGTCAACATTTTTATTGTAAGCGATGGGCCAGCGTACATTTTTTAAACGACAAGACTCTAATATAGGCCTATTTTTTCCAGAAGAGTGCATCGGAACTTACGCTTGTATACCATGCTGTAAAACACCACATAAGTTACGTCAGCACAGACTGCAATGTCAAACTTCTGTCAGAATTGATTCTGGATTATTCCCTAGCAAATAAAATATCATGTGAGAAGACCAAGTGTGAGGCTCTAGTGAAAGCTGTATTCGGTCCATATAGTGTGGAATATGCAACAATAGAATTAAGAGAACACGTCTTTTTCGGTGTGGGTTTTGATGCTTCAAATAAAGGAAACCAAAAATTTTTCCCAATAGCTGTGAGGTATGTCGACGAAAAACTAGGTATTTGTAACAGAATTATAGACTTCTATGAAGATGCGGAAGAAAGTTCTAGAAAAATGTCTCAACAAATTTATAACAGAATTTCGGAGCATGGTTTAATGTTGTCCCAGATTTCAAGCTATACTGCTGACAACACAGATTCTAATTTTGGGAAAAAATTATGTATATGCACACATAAAGGCAGTTAAGTCTAATTTTTGTGCACCATGTTGTTCATAATTCATTTTAGTGATGATTCTAAAGATTCTAAAGTTTTTTCACTGATGAGTTGCATAACTCTATAAAACTAACCTCAGTTCAGTAAGATTTGAAAGTTAGTGGAGACACAAGGTTTACAGGAAAAGCTGAATATTGATGACATGTGTTCAGAAGTTGTAGACATAGTCGATTTGTTTTCTGGAGAGAGTGGTGCTGGTAAAAAGCTAAAACTAACCCTCCTAAATTAAACAATGCCAGATAGGTGGGTATATATCACCGGTTTAATTGGCCCAGAAAAACTGAAGAACATTTTGATGGTACTTAAGTTTGTCTTAAACATATTTCTATCGAATGCATATACTAAAAGAGCATTTTTCAGTAATGTCAATAAAATGGAGAGACGACAGAAACACATACTCAGTAGATTTAATAAAAAATCAACTTCTTGTGTACTTCAGCTATGATGAGAATTGTAAAGAATTTCTCAAGAAAGTATTGTTGAATACGAAACTGTTACAAATTGCTTCCTCAAATTACAAGTACTTGTGAAATGTTAATTTCAATGTAAAGACTAATGCATGTTAGTTCATAATAAATTAAGTACCTACATACTTCACGCTGTCGCTGTTATGTTATTACCGTATTTATTTGTTAATATAACCCTTGACTCTTCTCTTAATCATGGCTATGGTGCCTTAATTTAGCGCTATATGGCAAGGAGATCGAGGTGTTCCTTATTTGCTATCTGGAATCGAGCGACTGTTCCTTATTTACCACCCGGAAATCTGGAAACCCTAAGTTTACACTGTACACAGCAGTAACGTACCGGTTTTGACGGTTGTTTTTAAAAAAAACAAGACAGTGAAAATGAATTCCTCGGAGGATGACGTTTTAAATCCTATTAACGCAGTGGAGTTTGTAATGAGTTATTTCTGCGAAAAAAGTTTTTGTTTTCAGGAAAAATTAGCCCAAAGAAGAAGAAATGGGACAATATCTGATTGATTTGATGGAAAATAATCGTAGAGGAGTGCAACATATTGAGTTGGCTTCTCCACATTGAAGACAGTAAAAGCGACTCAAGTGATTCCGTTTGTCAAAAAAAAAAAAAAAAAGCGATTATCACTTTGAAACGTCCACAAATATTTTTGTTTAGTGAAGTCGGAGCTATATCTTTACTTGTAGAAGAAGCAGTTCGAAAATACGGCTATGTCGGCGAGTCTGATTGAACATTAAAAAAGTATGTACAGTATGAAAAACACCATTCCTGTTTCCAGGAGGCAAGAAGTGGAAGGCGAAATGTGAGACGATTTATTACCATGGGCTTTGGAAATTGCACGTGAACTATGTATCGAAATAATAATTTCTCCACCTCTCATGCCTGAATCAGCCTTTTCAAGAAACAACACAGAACTGGGAGTAAGTAAGTTACGAAACGTGCAGTTTGTCCCGTTCACATATTCAGAACAAAAAACAAAGAAATGAGGCTGCAGAAGAATTTCTGGAGACGGCTCGAGAACGATTCTCCATTACACCCCGTCCTCTATTTACAACACAGATGAAAGCATGTTCGGCTGTGAAATGCGATCGAAAAGGAGTATCTTTTGTAGGTAACAAATAGGTCTATCTCTGTGGTGTAGCGGTTGGTGTGATTAGCTGCCATCCCCGGAGGCCCAGATTCGATTCCCGGCTCTGCCACGAAATTTGAAAAGTGGTACGAGGGCTGGAACAGGGTCCACTCAGCCTCGGGAGGTCAACTGAGTAGAGGTGGGTTCGATTCCCACCTCAGCCATCCTGGAAGTGGTTTTCCGTGGGTTCCCACTTCTCCTCCAGGCAAATGCCGGGGTTGGTACCTAACTTAAGGCCATGGCCGCCTCCTTCCCTCTTACTTCCCTTTTCCTTGGCTAGTCCTTCCAATCTTTCCACCCCAACCCCCCGCAAGGCCCCTGTTCAGCATAGCAGGTGAGGCCGCCTGGGCGAGGCACTAGTCATCCTCCCCAGTTGTATTCCCCGACCCAGAGTCTCAAGCTCCAGGATACTGCCCTTGAGGCGGTAGAGGTGGGATCCCTCGCTGAGTCCGAGGGAAAAACCAACCCTGGAGGGTAAGCAGATAAAGAAGAAGAATACACACACAATAGCTCAGTCGGTTAGTTCACTCATACATCCGCACACCGTAATAGCAATAAAATCAGTATGGACGGTTCTTCATTCCATAAATTATTTATTGTACTGCAGGAGCCGACCGGAAGCTTCGGTTCTCTGGATTCAGAAAGCATGTTTAAAGAAAATAACATCGTTGTCATTGACACAATATCAGGAAAACTGGGTAAAACAGAACTGAAAATATGGTTTAGAGAAGCTTTTTTCCCGTTCTCTGAAGACAACTGTGCCCTGCTTTTCGATTTGTGGACCACATACAGAGATACGGCTTGTCATAAAGACATGCTTCCACGCAAAATAATTGAGCTGCTTCAGATTCCTCCAGGCACGACGGGCATAATTCAACCGTTAGACAAATTCTTCTTCTGCCAGTAGAAACAGAGACACAATCCTTAAACTGCAGTCCTATGTACATTTTCACTTTTCATCTCCACGATTTCAGGCTATGATAAAATAAAATAAAATAAAATGAATTTTTAATTTTTTGTGCTTGGTGTACAAGAACGTGAGTTACCATCATGCAGTTTAGGCCAGTCAGTGACTGGCAAGTGAGTGAAACAATGCAGCTTCAGAGACTGCATGCATATACGTTCCATCACAACATCACTCCGAGCTGGCTCGGGGATGTCCAGCTGCGCCACCGTCATGCTTGCGTACCAGCATTCCAGGCAGGATTTCGGAGTCTTGCAGTTAAATCTGGAGGCCAATTCTCCGCAAGATATCCTCTTGTGCCAGAAAAAATGTCAAGGTAGGTTTCGACCTGTCTTACCTGATACTTTCCTTGTTAGCTGCGCATACTGATCAGATCGCCAGCATCCATGTATGGAAACGACACTTCGCTTGCGTTATGGAGAATATGTGAGTCTTTCAGCATATGATAATTTGTATTTACTATGAAGCATACTCACTGTAAATAAGACACTATTGATAACTAATGGTCAAGAATACTATATGTGTCTCTCGGTCCATTAAGATCTCCAAATCTTCCTTCATAATCACTACCATCTGGGGTACGTGAACGAATCGTATCCATGAAATTTCATTATGATTTTGTCCTATTTGGAAGATAATAATTGCTTTTATGCAAATTAAGATTAAAGTTAACGGTAAATTAATAAATACCAATATTACTAGAGAAATATACAATACATATATACTTTGCTACATTACGACTATGAATTCTACTACGTCCCAGCGCTTCAGTATGTCACTTGTTCATGTAACATGTTCTTGTGTGAAGTCTATGCTCATTTAAATAGCAACGCCTACAAATACCTCGGAATCACAGTTCAGATAACTGGAACGTCTTTCTCGATACACCTGAGGGAAAGAATAGCCTCAGCAATTGGGAACATCAAGGACATCAAGCAGCTACCATGCCTGTCCCTGGAGACAGCCATGCGACTTTTCGTAAAAAAGGTTGTGCCTACAGCCACATATGGTCTGGAGTTAATATGGGAGTTTCTCTCGAAGAAAGAACTACAAGAATTGGAAAGTCGGAAAGTGAGGTTCCTCAAGCGAGTTTTAAGCTTCACGAAATACACTCCATCTCGGCGAGGGAAATGTTTTCAGTGGAGGATGTAAGACTTCACCTGCTGCTACCATCCACAAGAAGTTATCGGAAACTCTTACAAGAACGGAAAGAAAAAAGAGCAGATATTGGGATGGATTTCTACGGGATAGACGCCGTGGTCAACAGTGAATGGATACGCACAGGATACGACTTACGGCATACAGTTACGAGGTTTGCCATACATGGGTTTCACCATAAAGTATGCCAGACCTTGAATTACCATGAACCAGGCCCGGATTGCGTGTGCAGACTCTGTGACCAACACTGCGAGAAATATCATGCCTTACAGTGCAAGCGTAGGCAACAAACGATCGCCCAGCTTGCCAATGAATAATGGACATGACAATACTCAAAAGTGCAAACAAACTTGGTGACAGTAAGTGAAAAGATTTTGTATTTCCTTCTTATATGGCCATTGTCTGCAATAAAATTCTTATTAATTCTTTGAACTTCTTTGTTTTGCTTATTGTTACTTGCTGGGGCGAGTTGTTGACTTGTGCTCATTACTCATATATAATTACTGATCCAGGGATCATGCTATTTTTCTTTCAATAATCACTTTTCTGTTATTTACGATATTCTCTTCACCTCCATTTTCCCGCCTGAACCGCCCGCGATAGTCATGATGGACGAAATTGAGAATTCACAGATATAGTACTTCCACTCATCGGTGCTAGCCCAGGACCTCAGGAAGGAAACATAAGGCGGTACAATGAAACGGAATGCCACAGAAGAGAGTCGTGTCTACAGCGAAATAGTCGCCGCAGTTACGTATCTATATTTCTCTAGAAATAATGGTATTTATTAATTTACCGCTAATTTTACTGTTGATTTGTGTGAAAGCAATTATTATCCTCCATTTAGGGCAAAAAAAAAAAAGCAATGAAATTTCATGGATACGATTCGTTTACGTAACTCCATCTGGTAAGAGTCCATAACATATTCCCTCCCTCCAAGAAATATTCAGACGAGACCATTACAAATAAATTAACGTCAACAATTTATCTTCCAAGGAATACAACAAAAATCTGAGTGTATGCTAAAATATTACAAGGATGATCTTACTACAGGCTAAAATATTGTAGTGACCAATGGATGTAAGGAATTAAGATATAAAAAGTAATCTTGGCCATTGAAACGCACTACCTAAGTTTAATAGGTACGTCTACTCTAGAGAGTAGTTGCAGCTAGTCTTCTGTATCAGGTGATTCAATTTCACTTTTCTGTTCTTCATCAGGGCCACTGAGAAACTGTTTATTACGCTCTGCTAAAATCACAGTCAGAACGCAGTTTCCCCAAACACTTAATACTGTTCCGACGCGATCAACGAGCCAGTCCACTGCTATTATAAGGCCAACATCCTTATATGGTATATTTAAACCGTCTAGGATCATTATTTGCATAACGAGAGCACCAAATGGTATTCCTGCAGTTGCCATGCTGACTGCTACTCCCATTAACAGAATAGTCATTAAGTCTGAAAAGGTTAGCTTTCGTTCATACATTTGAGCAAAAAACACAGCAGCTATGCCTTGATACATAGCTGAACCGTCCTTATTGATGTTGATACCAACAGGAATTACAAAATTTACAATTCTTTTATCATAGCCGGCTTTTTCTAAATCTCGAATCGCCAGCGGTATGGCGGCCAAGCTCGACTGCGTAGCGAAAGCTGTCACTAAACATCCTACCACAGATTTCATTAAGAGGAATGGATTTTTCCAAATAAGCACAAAGTGCAATAGGGGCATTATGAGCAAACCTTCTAAACCAAAACCAATAAACATGCAAACTATGTACATACCAACTTTACCTATGAGAGCAATAAGACCTTTCGAACTTAGTAGCTGTCCCGCTATGAGAAAAATAACTAAAACGGGCGATATCCACAAAATCCATATCGTTATTTTCATGAAAACCTGAGTTATACAGCGAAATAAGTCAAGTAGAGCTTTCCCTTCTGCAGCCATAACTGATAGAGCAATACCCAAGAAGATGGAACAGCATACAATACCAAGCATGTTAGCGACATCCGTCATTTCACCTCTTGGATGTATCTCCCAGTCTTTCATATTAATGGGACCATTTTCTGGTTCTATTAGCTTTGTTTGGTATGAACTAAGGAACATTAACACCACATTTGGGGGAAACATATTTCTCACAATATCCATAAATGTATCTTCAGCTGTAAGCTTCCTCTTTTCCAAGGCAAAATCAAATCCATCGTCGTCATCTGTAGACCTTCCGTAGACACCTGGGCGAAGAATGAGAGCCAAAATTATTGCAAGTAATGCAGACAATAATTTTGTCAAAATAACATACAACATGAACTGTAATCCGATTCGTTTTGACAATCGTATTTCAAGGGTTCCAATGGCTGTTACTAAACATGCTGTCATAAGAATAACAGCTACACCCTTCAACATGCGCAAAAATAGCTCTCCTGGAAATGAGACATACATAATCTCTCGCGATGAATAAGGTGTTTTCCTTATATTCCCCATTACAACTCCTATAATAAAACCAGTTGCTATCCCGGTTACCATTAATACATTCATGATATCGCTCTTGATAATTTCACAAACACGCTCGTTACATCTTTTAAGTGCTTCCATACTGAATATCAAATAGCGTGTGATCATTTACCTGAATCTTGCTGATAATTACGTGAACTTCTCTTATTAAACACAGGCCTTCGCAATTCCGACGTCTGTCTCCTGCAACAAACGCATTCCGCTGTAAACCATAGAGTGAATAACAAGAAGTGAAGATAGGTGTGTTACTCTCATTGACGTACACCAAATACTACACGGAACGACCACTGAAAACGAGAGAAGTAAAGCCTCGAATCGAGTAGTCATGTCTGGTGCTGCAGGGGAAAAACATGCGAAACACACGAGGAGATTTATTGCAACGCCCGTAATTACAAAATATCCAAAATCTGATCTTCTTTCTTAAATCAAAAATGTTTAAACAAGTGAACTTACACACATTCATTACAATTTCATATCACATTTATTCCCTTACATTCGTTGTTTTCCTGTTATATACAAGGATATTGTCTTGAGTCCACTGAATTACGAATATTCATCATGTTTTACCTTTGGAACTTAAAAATGTATAGATGGTGACTATGACAACAACAACAACAATAATAATAATAATAATAATAACCGTGCCCGGTCAGCTTACGTGGGGGTTTAGATCTGAATTTAGTAAGAGCTAGGCATAACCCTGCGTAAGACACTGGGGTGGGGGCCCTCAACCCCGACACGGCGCGTCCCAATGGCTGATAGGGGAAGCTCCTGTAAATATGCAGGACAGGTGCGAATAAGGCTTCGCCAAATAAGCACCCGCGGATCAACTGAGGTGTCAGGAAAAATGGTCAACGGCTTCAACGGCAGAAGAGGACATATCCCAATGACAGAGAGGGCGGAAGAACCGACACAAATCCACTTTGCGTCTGACTTGCAGCAAGCGGCAAAGTGGTCAGCGTCTGTCTCCAATGGAGCGGCTGAACATCACATCACCTGGCTGTAGGTTATAAAAAAGCAAAAATCAACTATGAAGAGTTCTAAAACTGTGCCTCGGAAAATGCCGCTGCCTGGGGTACGCCAGGGCATCTCTGGAGCCACCGCTAGAGATGACAGCATGCGAGCCGGTGGTGGTGGGAGCGTAAGCTGCTGGCCTCCCATCGGGTCACCCGAACAAGCTACAGTAGCTCAAGACGATCATGGCGGAATACAAGAACCTGATTATCATACCGCACCTGGTGCGAGTGCTTTTGTGTCAAGTACGACCACTCGTACCAGTAAGCCCAAAAAACGCATTAAATGGAACAATGATATGAATGAATTTATCATGCGGGCATATCTTCGAATAACTCGTCTTGAAACTGAAATTGCAGGATATAGACAACAACTACACACAGCCTTTACAAATCAGTACCCAACAATGAAAGTTACTGAACAGCGCATTGCAGATCAACGAAGATCAATCATCAAGAACAATTTGATCCCGGGTCCTGTTCTTAGTAGAATCAGACAAGAAGTAACACAAGAACTCTTTCCACATCTTGAAAGTACCGAGTCTGACTCAACGGTTAATAGTCCACCTGATACTGATATAACAGTACATACACGTACTCCCGAAGTGATACTTTCAGATAACTCTGACCTCCATGACAAGACACAAGTTGAATTCTACAAGGCCCTTCTAGAATATTCTGGTACCGATCCTACACAACGACCCATACTGTCAAGGCAGCAATCATCCAAAAAGTTTGGAAAAATCATTGAAGATCTTAATTCGAAAGTCTTGCCAGAATATCTGAAAGAGCATCAGACGTTCCCTGAAGTACATACTGCTATATACTGTGCAGCACTAGCCGCAGTACGACTGAACAATGGAAAGCCATTTTTGCCTAACAATAAGTCTGTCAAGAAAAAATTGAGAGAACCACCTTGGGCAAAACGCCTGAAAGAACGCATCATCCAAATCCGCCAGGACGTCAATCGCCTGCAGCAATACAAGAATGGAGTAAGAGGGAAACGCCTAAATAACAAAATTATTCGAATTCTGAAAATCAGTTCAAGGCAGAGTCTGGAGGAACCTGGAAGCACAGTACTACAAGAAACCCTCGAAATCATGAAGCAAAAGTTGGCCGCATTATCCAAGCGCCTCAAAAGATACCAAAACACCACAGAGAGAAAATCACAGAACGCAATGTTCGAAAGAAATGAGAAACAGTTCTACAACAATCTGAACGAGAGAACGCAAGATGCAGCACAAGATGGAAATACGCCCAGCGAAGGAAAAATTCACAGCTATTGGTCGGGAGTATGGTCGAACCCAATAGAGCACAATGCGGAAGCCCATTGGATCAGTGAACTGAAAGATAGAACTAATGAAGTGAAGCATATGGCAACCAAGGCTGTTGAGATTGGAGAAATACAACAGAGCATCAAGAAACTGCGTAACTGGAAGGCCCCAGGCATTGATCGAATACACAATTATTACTACAAGAAATTTACATGTACTCATTTCCTTCTGACTCAACATTTCCAGAAATTTTTAGACAACCCGGCAACATTCCCAGCTTTCCTGTGCACTGGCATCACATATCTGAAACCAAAGGATGAAAATCTGCAAAATCCAGCGAAGTATCGGCCTATAACATGTCTATCTACTCTATATAAGATATTTACATCTATAATAGCCAACAGAATTCTGAAACACTGCGAGGAAAACCACATCATTGCCGAGGAGCAAAAGGGTTGCAAGAAGAATACCAAGGGGAGCAAGGAGCAACTGATTATCGACACTGTGGTCCTGGAACAAGCACACCATAAATCCAGGAATCTATACACGCGCTTCATTGACTACCAAAAGGCCTTTGATTCAGTACCACACACTTGGCTCATGCATGTTCTGGAACTATATAAAGTTGACCCCTCAATCATTCACTTCCTCAAGACGGTAATGGCAGACTGGAACACCTCACTTCACGTTTCTCTAAGAAACTGTAGTATTGCAACGAGACCCATACCAATACGACGAGGGATCTTCCAAGGGGACTCACTGAGTCCATTATGGTTCTGCATGGCATTAAATCCACTATCCTACCTACTGAACACAAGTGGGTATGGATTTAGCATTAAGAATAAGCGAGAAGAGCTATTAAAAATCAGCCACCTACTCTATATGGATGACATTAAGCTGTATGCCTCTACCAAACCCCATCTCCAACATCTCTTCTCAATTACCAAGACGTTTTCTTCAGATATAGGCATGCGGTTTGGATTGGACAAATGCAGAACCCAAACTGTCATCAGAGGATCCTACTCAGCACAAGGGACACCTTCGAGTTTAAGCGACGAATCCATACTACAGCTGGAGGAAGAAGAAATGTACAAATACCTCGGTTTTCATCAGAGCACTCGTATGAAACATGCCGACATCAAGAGAAATGTCACGCAACAATATATAACACGTCTCAACAAGGTACTATCATCAAAACTGACAGCTAAACATCTTACCAAAGCAGTCAATACGTATGCCGTACCACTGCTCACATACTCCTTTGGTATCATAAAATGGACCCAAACAGAACTTCAGCAGTTACAAACGAAAACAGCAGTTTCACTCACCCGGTACCATATGCACCATCCTAAATCTGCAACCGAACGTCTTACACTCCCGAGATCAGAAGGTGGTAGGGGCTTCTTATCCATTGTCAATTTACATAGCAATCTGATATCAAGTCTAAGAGAATATTTCCACTCGAGAGCTGATACATCGTGTCTTCATCATGCTGTTTGCAGAGCTGATATAAACTATACACCTCTCAATCTGTCGTCGCCAGAAATGCCTGTTTCTACCCCACCTACAAAAGAGAGGAATATGGCCATGTGGAAGCAAAAACCTCTTCACGGGAAATACCCCCATGAACTGGATCAGCCTCCTATCGACAAACCTGCGTCGCACGCTTGGCTGACCTACTCCGGTCTTTTCCCAGAAACAGAAGGATTTGTTCTGGCCATCCAAGATCAAGTAATTGCTACACGGAACTACCGTAGATTTATCATGAAGGATCCAACAGTTGTCTCAGACAACTGCCGCCGCTGTTCCAGAACTACAGAGAGCATACAGCACATCATCTCTGGTTGCCCACACTTGGCCAACACCGATTATAAGCATCGACATGATCAGGTAGCAAAAATCATTCACCTGAAACTTTCTGTAAAATGTGGATTTCTTCAGTCATCAACTGCATATTGGAAATATACACCTCCACCCATTCTCGAAAACTCTTCATATAAACTACTATGGGACCGAGAAGTCATAACCGATGTCACGCTCAGCAACAATAGGCCAGATATTATTCTAATCGATAAATCAAAAGGATCCGCATCCCTTATAGAAACTGCTTGTCCAAATACCTCCAATCTGCAAACAACAATAGCCACAAATATATCAAAATACACAGAACTGGCAATAGAAATACAACGTCTGTGGAAACTAGAATCAGTCACCACATTTCCAATAGTAATATCATATACCGGTGTTATTCCAAAATGCTTGCACAGCTCTCTGGCCGCATTAAACCTGCATCATCACACATACGTAGAACTACAGAAACCCACCCTCCTAAGCACTTGCCACATTGTGAGGAAGTTCCTAGGAACGACTTTTCCTCTGACTCACGCCAAACAGCATGAAGATCCAGGCCGCAGTTCCAGTAATACTGAAGAACAGATTCTCAAAACGGGGACATAAGAAGTCTGAAGTTGTTTGTATTTATTGTATAAATGTATATGTTGTAATTATTTCTGTTGTAAATATTTGTACATATATGTACCTGTAGTTTCATAATCAAGAGGGTGACTCCTTGCTTAGGCCGAGTCAGCCCATTATGTTACCGGCACAAGCCGAGCCTTCCTAAAATGATGATGATGATAATAATAATAATAATAATAATAATAATAATAATAATAATAATAATAATAACCCAAATCAAAAAATGCCATTTTATATGTTACGCTCTTCGTCTGCCGAACTTATTTACTGAACAAATAACCTTATAAACTACGGTATCTCAAAAAGAAAACATATGATAAAAAATTATAGCTGAAAAAAGGAACAACTTAATTAATTCTGTTACCACGTGTTTCCTTTTTCAGATAGTTAGTAAGTGCATTTATTCAAAGTTAGTTTCGAAACTAAAAAGATATATCTTCAGATATCACATTTTATATGTTGAATTTAGAGCATAAAAATGAAGAAATAGTAATCATTGGAGTACATAGAGGCATATTTGCATACCATTTTACTTTGGGAACTTAAAATGAACAAATAATAATAGTCTAAGTGCACACATGTCTATTTACATAATACAGTACCTACCTCACCAAAAACATGTCAGAGTTGTTTATCTCGCATGCACCTCGCACTTCGCCTCAGAACAACACTGAAACATTTCTCCTCGCCACATTTCCCGCCTTTTAATACGTTGAGTAATAATGTTCAGTGAGCGAGCTGCTTTCAGAGAACACTCAAAGCGACTGTACTACTGTAATCTGACATGCTTACAGATCCTGTTAGTGATAATCATTTATCTGCAAGTAATGCAGTAGCGTAGCCAGAATTTTATTTTGGTGGGTGTCCAAACTTCCGAGTTTAGGTGGTATGGAATACCTCCTCTTTGGGCACTACCCCCCTCACCACTTCTGAATACGCCATTATCTTCATCCATTATTCCCTTCCCAACATAACTGCAGCATTTCATATAGTCCGAATACAAGCGAAATGAATGCAAGAATAAATTGCCTGAGTAAAGATGCAATATTCTGGTCTAGAATAAATATGATAATTTTATTGTAATAACGGTCATGTGACAAGCTATAAAGAAGTAACATTTAATACAAAGAATGCGGCGAAGAAACACACACACACATACCATATATACCTATACAGAATGTAAGGTTTATGGGTATATATATTTTGTTAGTTGGTAAAGAAAAATATGTCACAAAGTATGCTAGGTAGGGTTTACCTCGTCCTATTACTTTCCCTCGCAAGTCTGGGATACAAAAGATGTAGTAGTATAAAGCACGGCCGACTTGATGCGTCGCTCTAGCTAGCTCCTTACCGGCCTTGACAATCGGGTCCACGCACTGTAATCGGAGTAGTTACACAGGTCGACACGTGGCGCTGGCGGCCGACCTATTTGCGGTAGAAATGCATACTCCTTTATGGAAAATATATTGACTTTGATTGCCGATTTATCGTAATTTAGAGTTATGGAGAATGTTACATAGGTTAATACTGTTAAAATGATTAATCCTAAAGGTTACTTTCGTTGATATTTGTCAAAATGATGTCGTGAAATGAAACTGCGGGCAGATGACTTAGTCCAGCTAACGTTCTGATATTGTCTCTCATTGCCGATGTATCTTAATTTAGGGAACAAAATAGTATGTCATATTGACTAATACTGTTAAAATGATTAATCCTAAAGGCTACTTTCATTGATATGTGCCAAAATAACGTCGTGAAATGAAACTGCGGAGGATGGAGTAGTCCAACTGACGTTCCTTAATTGTGAGGAATAATAGTAATCGTTTTTATTATCATGGCATTTAGATACATTGCAGAACTTACTACAATACTTTTGTCTTCTGATGTTAATACTGAGATTAAGAGTCAGTGTTCAATTAGAGTTTTAAAATTCTTCAAGCGCTCCTCTCAGGTAGGGGGCTGGACAAAACATAAAAGTCTTACTTTTTCCATATTCGTTGTATGCATAACATAAATATTTTGACTCAAACATGTTTAAATTTTAATTTCAATATATATAGTTTCAGATTACATTCCAGTCATACCTTTCACTAGAATATTACATACCGGGCAAGTTGGCCGTGCTAAATTCAGACAATAATTTTTACTTGAAATGCAGTAGGGTGGAACAAGTTGGCCGCGCGGCGTGCAGCTGTGAGCTGTGAACTTGCATCCAGGAGATAGTGGGTTCGATCTCAGTAGTGATTCTTACTTATCAATGTTCAAATGTTAAAGTTCAGATCATCTTGGATAAAAAAGTGTTGTGTTGCCGTCATATGGCAAATACGACACTGTCTAAAGGATTATTCTATGAAAGAAAATCCATGGGTAAAAATACCTGATTAGCGCGATTAGTTGTCACTCCCGGGGGCCCGGGATCGATTCCTGGCCCTGCCACGAAATTTCAAAAGTGGTACGACGGCTGGAACGGGGTCCACTCAGCCTTGGGAGGTCAACTGTGTAGAGAAGGGTATAGATTCCCACCTCAGATATCCTCGAAGTGGTTTTCTATAGATTCCCACTTCTCCTCGAAGCAAATGCCGGGATGGTAACTAACTTAAGGCCACGGCTGCTTCCTTCCCTTTTCCTTGTCTATGCCTTCCAATCTTCCCATCCCCTACACAAGGCCCCCGTTCAGCATAGAAGTTGCGGCCGCCTGGGCGAGGTACTGGCCATTCTTCCCAGTTGTATCCCCGACCCGCAGTTTCACGCTCCAGGACACTGCCCTTGAGGTGGTAGAGGTAGAATCCCTTACTGAGTCCGAGAGAAAAGCCAACCCTGGAGGGGTAAACAGAACAAGAAACAAAGATAGAACGAAGGTAAATTCCCGAAATAGAAACGGAAAACTAAGATGAGAGTGCTACCTGCTTTTAGCCACTCCGTAGTTTTGTCCTGGTCTACAGAGAATTCGTGAAATGTTTGTGTCCCTTTGCTCTTTTTTCCTGTTCGGAATACAAAAAAGGCACACAGCAATGTATATTCGAATATTTCCTAACACAGTTAAAGACAAGCAAATCACCACATCATTAAAAAACGAATTAACGCGTAAATTAAAATCCTTGTTCAGGACGAAGTTACAGCGAGAAATCACTTTGTTCTTGTTTCCATAAACTTTCTGCTCGAAATACGAAAAGGTGCACAGGAATGTCACAAATTCCAAGATTTGTAAACACAATTTAAAAAATATAATCATTACACTACACAATAAAAAATAAACTCACTAGCGCATAACTATCAGATCTCGATATCAAGCCAACACGCACCTCAATGCAAACATATTGCCAACCATATAAGCAAAATTGGAAATGCGGCAATTTGCGATATACAGCTTCCTGTCAGTGGGTAGTAGGCCAGCGCTCCAGCGGCATCACGGTGAAACTTTCCAATTACAGCTTTATGCTGGGCTTCACAAGCGATTGTCAAGGCCGGTATAAGGAGCGCAGCGAGGGATCCAGTGGGCCATGTATAAAGTTACAGTTTTGTGGCGCTAATATACTGTCCCCATTATTCCCGACATGCTCAGCTGGAGAGCGAGAGTCCCAGGGGTGTATATTTCGCTGTCTGGCTTCGCTTACTTTTAAAGGCAGGGAAAGATACAAGGGCTAGCGACAATGATACAAAAAAGGATTTAAAAAACAGGTTTTGACATTTATTTACAAACTAGCACTTGATAACACATATAACAAACTATGATAATTAAATCTTGATGGTAATTCGAAAATTAAAAATCTTCTCAGCCAGTTTCCTTAGATACAGCATTATTGTTCTCCAACCTTCCGAAGTTGAATTATGCTGCAAATATAACAAACTAACATTAGCCTACTTCTGGCTTAACGAACAAAATAAATTTTTTACGTTGGGAGGACCTCCTCCTAATAATACTATAATTATTTACAGGTTGCAAAACTTAAATCTCACTGAGCTATTTGGCTCGTAAATGATCCTTATTTTAAATTAGGCCTATCAGGTTCATTCATGATAACATCCACTCCTTCAAAATAAAACTTTAAATTCTTTAAGTAAATTAAATAAATTATGGCGTCATTATTTTACAAAATCTTCTCAAAAAGTATTTAATCACGTCGTCCTACTCGTGGATAATCTTACATTACATCGTCTCATTCATCAAACATGAGATCCATTGAACTGTACTTAAAAATTTATTTGTAAGAAATATTAGTTAAACATGTCTCTATCAGACTTATTTCCGTTAAATTATACTCGCACAATAATTATTTCCACGAAATTTCCTTCAATATTTGACTGAACAACACGTGAAGTTAACTCTTAACATCTGACGCCTTGAAAAAATTAACATTACAGGCTTTACAATAACAGTGACCTTTGTCCACACGATTGAAATAATACGCACTTATTCATCGGTGTCGGGTACCTTAGTCGTGCCTCAACTTAGTATTAAAATAAAATTACACTGAAGGTTTAACTTCCAATAAATCAAATCATCACAAACATGCTGATAACCTGGGCCCGACATGATGAACACGTGGCCAGGTCAAAACCACATTTCAAAAATATCACAAGTCAATGAAAATCACTACAACACAGTCCGACTCGTTGGCTGAACGGTCAGCGTACTGGCCTTCGGTTCAGAGGGTCCCGGCTTCGATTCCCGGCCGGGTCGGGGATTTTAACCTTAATTGGTTAATTCCAATGGCACGGGGGCTGGGTGTATGTGCTGTCTTCATCACCATTTCATCCTCATCACGACGCGCAGGTCGCCTACGGGAGTTAAATAGAAAGACCTGCACCTGGCGAGCCGAACCCGTCCTGGGATATCCCGGCACTAAAAGTCATACGACTACTACAACACACATACAACATTCACACAAAGACACACGAATATTATTTACATTATTTACAACGAATTCTAGACTTTAAATTTTATAATTTGATTTTTACCATCTGCACATGAAATATTACGATGACGGTATCGATCAAAAATCCATTTACGACTCTCTCAGAAATGTGATGAAAATCTGAGTGATCGCTTAGTCAGAAATGATGAAGTTTTCACAACGTTGGTCACAATAATATCAGCGGTTGATATTTGGAAGAATTGTCGTCTAGAGATACGCACATAGTACAGGTCAAACATTAGCATCCGAATTCATGGTTCATGAGTCACGACATTATTATTACTTAAATCTACACTTTTCAATCAACACGTGCTCCACATTTGAGGAAGTTATGTTTCACCAAACACATACTCTTCAAATAAATTCAATAACTGAATTCAGTAATTCAATAAATACAGTAAATTGATCCGTCGGGATTCTGCCATGTTCTAGGTTCATATTCTACCTAACTGAGCACATATTAACGTCTTACAACAAGATCAAGCAATATTTAAACTCATGACCCTTACTCATTGGTTTAACCCGAGCTGGAATTTATTTTTAGTTTTTTATTATTATTATGATTATTATTATGATTATTATTATTATTATTATTATTATTGTTATTATTATTATTATTATTATTATTATTATTATTATTATTATTATTATTATAGATGCTGGATATTAATTTTACGTAAATCATGGTTCGACAATAAACCAGATGACACTAACACGCGTGAAATCCAACAAGATAAGAAGAAAATTTACATTGAAATCTGGCGTAACAAATATGCCGTAAATCTGTCCCACTTGGCTTCCACATTGAAAATAATTTCAAAATTAAATTATCATTTATCGGTGAGGACAATGATTTTTAAGTAACACTGAACTATTAATTGGGACATTTAGAGTAATCATAGAAGACACGCACACAGTCTAGCTACTCTAATAGAATCCAATATTCACTCACACATAACGTGACAACTCTACCATTACCCATGCGAAAGAAGAATGAAAACATTAGCTAATTCTGCAAATCTAGTATAAACAGGGTGCGAAATCGCGGGGGGGGGGGGGAGGATTTCCCCCCACCGACGATTTTATCTCAAAGGTTCCCTCCTACTAAAATTACCCGGGGGAGGGGGGATTCTTTCATTATAAAATAATGAGGAAAATGAAGAACACGTATAGTTTATTACTGAAATTAATGATTTTTACTTTGCATATTTTCATAGAAACATCAGTAATAAATTAAATGACTGCCAGACCTTGAGCAAGAAAACATCGCAGCAGTGGCAATCCGCACCTGCAGCCTATTGTTAATGTTTCATTCTGGCAAGTCCATCTGAAACGCGGAGAAAAATATAAATTTCTTGAAGCTCTCCTACCTTGTCAATGCTGTAAGTAGCTCGAGCTTACACCACTCCTCTACTTCTTGGAGAGGGCGTGTTTCCGATAGGTATCACTAGAACAATATTCACTTAAGGTGTGTACAAACCGAAAAATTTGTTTTGTCAGTGCTTAGCCCTGGTAGACGAAGTTCCCGCTAATAAAGCAATAAGTCAGGACAAATCGCGCCTTGTCTGTCCTTTCGTAAGAAAGGGACAGTCTATCATAAATTTCTCAGCTGGTTGGAATAACTTTCTAATGTTTATTATTCTTGTTTTCACGACAAAATTCAAACAGAATGATCTACAATTGACATTGTCATGAGGAAGGGGGTATTTTATTCACAGGGGAATTTTATACCCCCTCCCCGCCGGATACTACCAGAAATAAACACAAAAATTAAACCCTATGTTCCTTCTCCTCCCCATTTCTTTCTGATTTCGCACCCTGAGTATAAATACTACTATTAATGAATAAGTAAGCATTATTTCTACAAAGATGAACAGGTAAAACATTATAAATCGGAACTTAAATGTATGATGAAACCGGATCTCTGCCAATGATCTGGAATTACTGGATCACATATTGCTGGTCATCTGCTTCCGTCGTTATCTCCCCAGGTTAGATGTTGCCTACATTTTAGTACACCATCGCAGCAGCCACGTCCAGGGCAGAAATAATGTAGGTTTCCTCTTCAAGTAGTTGAACCATCCCGATGAACTCCAGTAAACACGTGGCGATCTTCTTCTTTCTTCTGATTAGATGAAGGCTGAAACTGACAAAAAATTTAGTAGATATTCCACACACAAATACGTCGAGTTTTATAGATGAACAGCACGTAACTTAGCCTGCGAAAATCTGCCAGACTCGTTGACTGTTATACTGTAAGAGGGTAGTTGATTTATAATGCCGCAGAGTTGAAGTACTACAGAGTTCAATTATCCAAGTAACATAGTGCCTGCGTCGTAGAAATCCAAGTAGAAGAATGGAAGTAAGAGAGCGTTTCTTCGGAAAACTTGAGTATATAAGTGTTCCTCGAGGTGGGTGTGTCTCCATATCGACTCGTAATTGAACGTCGTCTTACACCTGATAGGTTACTACAATTCTCGAAAGTACTCTCACTAGAAGATTTTGACATGCCTAATGCACCTTGCGGTGGCATTGAAAGTTCCCACTGGGTCATGTGATATAGCTGACTGGTCGATTGAAAAATCAATACTTCGCTCTCGGCTGGTAAAATCCGGTTCCGTGCATGCGGATATGTGTTCGTAACACAGGACTGGAAATATTTCACCCGTACTAATGAAATAATAGCCTCTCACTTTAACACACAATAAAATGTTTATTGTAGGCCAAATTTCAAGGGGACAATACGTATGTGCAGTTTTTATGTTTTGTCCTCTATTAATTACTTAGGCATGATCAATGGCTAACAGTGTCGATATTGCAGCTTCCGGGTACTCATTTATCAGGTGTGTAATTTCAAGTTTATGATTATCCGTCCCCTCCCCTTCCTCGTGCCTTTCTCACTAGGGCACTGCGTCTATCCATCTTTTTGTCTTGAAATTACGTGTTACACAACAGAAGGGGAGCGCAGGTAGTGATAGGTCAAAAGCAGTTCTTAACATCTATCTTTCTGGAGGAGTACGCAAGAGGCTGAGATCAGGCATTCTTGTGTCGAACAATCAGGAATATGTATATTTCGAAGAAAATTGTTTCTCTGCTTTAGCTTTATATTCTTTAAACCCATGTAGTCCAAAATAACAGAAGGGCTTAATGATTTACTTTCTTACTTATTATATAATGTATGTCTTAACCTTACTGGATTTGGTATCTGTATTTTCATTTTTTTTAAGTTTCTTGTTTAGTTTAATACTTTAATATTATAAAAATGTAGTTACTGTTTTCATAAATCTGCATTGTATTATAAGAAGACGCTACATAAAGGGGCTTTTCAGTCTCAGTGGCGTGTAAATCATGATCAATAAATTCAAATTCAAATTCAAATTCAATTCAAATTACTCCCAAAAGTGTATTCCTTTGCTCCCGAAAATAAGTTTCGCAGGTTACAAAAATATGATTGTATATTGGTTTGTACCATTGTTCTTGACTGCTACAGGAAATATTTATACTCATACCCTTACATCCTGTATATCAGTTTGCCTCTAAAAAAGAGGTAGTGTTCGAGCACTATGCCCATAATATTTCACAACCTCGCCAATATCCACATTGATATCTCTATGTACTGCCATGAGTGCAAGAGCCGTCAGTCCTTCCTCACCGGTCTTACTCCTCAAATATGTCTTTAGCCTCTTCAGGGCGAAGAAGCTTCTCTCCACAGATGCTGTAGTTACAGGAATAACAACCAGGATTTAAAAAGAGTACCGGTAGCAATGTTTGGAAAAGAGGGCTTGTCGATTTCTTTTAGAACTTCAATCACAGTCTTTGAATGTTTTTCTGATGCGATTCTGCATTTCAGCTTACACAAACGCCACTCCGCCTCCAGAATGTCTTTGTTTGCATTTTCAAGATCGCTTTCGTAAAATTCAATCGCCTTCACAATGTCACCAAAATCTTTCTTAACCGCATATTTTGGCAATAGATGTTCCAAACCGAGCAAAATTTCAACACATAGAACGACTAACTGCATATTTTGGCAATAGATATTCCAAACCGAGTTAAAGTTTCAACACGTGGAGGGACTGCTTGGTAGACTGATTACCTGTGGGTGAGTAACCCTCAAGATTAGTCTCCTTCTATGGTTTGTAACCCTGGAGCCAGTGCTAGTTTACAGTAGTCTGTGTCAGTGGCGTATTTTTGGGGGATAGTACTGTTATTTGTGTAAAGTTCATCCCAAATATTAGTTCTTAACAGACACCGGAGCGTCGGAAGTTTATCCCACAGGAGAATTTTTAACGTGCCAGGAGCCAATGACACGGAACTGTTGCAATTACAACACCCTTTTAAGCACCACCGACCCAAGCCTGGATTTGAACCTGCGAACTCGGACTCAAAAGGACAGCGACTCGACCAACTAAGCCACATGAAAAGGAGTTTGTAATTAATGTTATAAATAGGTACAGTTATTATTTTTAGAAAGGTTTTATGAGGTGCATTTATTAAGACAGACATACATTTTCCAACTGTCCTAAATGCTCGAGACAGGACGGAAGAATTAGCTGGAAGCTAAAGAGCCTTGTAGGACTTGGAGGACCTGTAGGACTTGTAGGACCTTATAGTCACATGACTTAAGGCATCCTGCATTCCATTCCCGGCACTGACAGAGTTAACAAAGGAATGGGATGTGGAAGATACAGCCTTGTTTGTGGGTGCAGTGGAGTTGGCCTTGAGTCTCATATAATCTAAATATCTATGACACACTTCACCTTCACGGAGCGTAGACCAAAGTGGTTCCTTTTAAAAAAATACAAATTAATTAAATGTAGATTCTACTTCCTCATAAAAAGAGGAATGATGATATTAATTTTACGATCAGTATCAAAAATGCAGCAGGTTTATGTTAACAGTACGGAAGTTATGATTCCGATTGTTGGATATAACTACATCGTAACAATCAAAATCACCAATATTTATTGAAGATCCGTCACCACACTCGGCAGGATCGGCTTTCTTTTCATATCCCCCTCTCGATGTAAAGTCATATCCACGCTTCTGGCCGGATTTGTACCCCACCCACTGAGTATGCCACTGAATCCACTCACAATTTAAGGTACAAAGTAAGCCCGAAGAATGGTTGGATACTCAAAATACACCACCATAAATGATGTAATGATTCATAAGTACTTTAAAAAATGTAAGCAAGCTTAGGGCTTGTGGGATTTTAAATCATAATCATTAGCGATGGGGTGAACGGTTTTAAGTAGACTCCAGATCAATAGAACGTGACTTCCCATTTCAAAATTTTTGTATGCATCGACTGCGAATCAAACATCGGCCGTCTTGATGAAAACATAGAACCATTGGAACTGAGCTATCACGTCCGCCGATTACGAAATAATTACCCGCACTTTTGACGGTGCTATTTGAAGTTCCAATCAGTCCCCGGGCATCTGACGAAACAGACAGGCCAACCTATACATAGAAATTACGCACACATCCGCGATTATGTCTTGCTACTACATGCTAGTGCTGCTGTTAGAATACAATAACCCCCTGCGGGTGGGGGACGCAGACGAAGAATACACCCACGGTATCCTCTGCCTGTCGTAAGAGGCGACTAAAAGGGGCGACCAAGGGATGATCAAATTAGCTGCTTGTTGTTGCTGATGCTTGTTGTTTAAAGGGGCCTAACACCGAAGGTCATCGGACCGATCAAATTAGAACCATGAAACTATTTGTGATTAGTACAACCACACGGGGAACACCATGGGTCGCCTTTACTTGCGCGTAGTACCACTATGTTGGGTACCAAATAGGTTTGTGATTAGTAGGAAACGTGGGCACGACGGCTTTTACAGTACCTGCGATTAGTAGCACTATATGAGCGACACCATGGGATGAAGGAACCCATGGTTCTGGCTTGCCTATGATTAGTACCCACTATATGATGAACACCACGGGATAGTACAAGTCCCTGTGGTTAGTACACTTAGGTGATGAACATCATAGGTTTGGTTGCCTGTCAAGGGCGCCGCAATGTGCGAAACACATTAGTTCTGTAATACTTGTGCGAATTTCATTATTTGTGAGTCGTACAACAATGTATGGAATACCGCGAGTCTACGCTACTCTTGATTAGTACCGCAACATGGGAAATATCATGGTTCTACTTTTCTAGCGATAAATACCATTATGAGGGCCGATGACCTGGATTTTGGACCCGTTTCGAGAACGAGCATATTCTAATCGATTCAGCAGCGTGCTATAGAAGCAGTCCCATGGTCCGTACTCCTATTGTTTTCTGCCAGCTTCTGTGGGTCGGATCCACTGATCGTTTTAACTTCATATCAATCCATCCATTCATTCTTCGTCCTCACGCTTTGTGTTAGGGACCTATGCCTACCCGGTATAGGTATAACCAGTTGATCACATAATAAACACTCACAACTGCTATAAAATAAACACTATATTACGAAAATACAATTTCACACATTACAGTCCGTCCGCCATACTTGTTTTTTTTTTCCAAAGATCACCATAACAACAGCCAAACACTCATAGTGTAAACATGACATACTCCCACCTTTTGATACCAATCAAAACACAATGTTTACAGACAGAGGCGAGAAGGTATTTTAACTCTTCTTCTACTCCTGGTGAAGTTGCGGCTGCCGAGACTTAATGTCTCAGGAACCGTATCACTGGGTAAGGCCATCTCCTCACTCCCACCTTCAACCTCCAATGGATAAAGGTGCCTCGTAGGACGGATGAGTTCTCCTGAGGATGTCTTCACTCGAACTACCCTGATCACTTTGTCTTTACCTGGAAATATAGCTGTCACTCTCCCCAGGGGCCAGTCGATTCTTCTCTTGTCATCACTACCAATGATGACCACATCTCCTACCTTCCAATGCCGATCAGGCTCCTTGCCCGATGGACAGCACAGAAGGCTACCCAGATATTCCAGTCGGAATCTTCTCCTCAGTTCATTCCTCAGCTGTTGAAGGTACTGAAATCTTCTTGAGAGACTGACCTGATCTAGTTTGTCTAAATCTGGAGTACCAACCATGGGAATGTCCTGAAGAAACATTGACGGAGTTAGAGGCACCAATTCATCACGACTTTCTGAAATGTAGGTGAGGGGTCTGGAGTTAATTACGGATTCACAATCAGCAATAACAGTCAACAGTTCCTCATATGTCAAGATAGCCTTGCCTAAAACACGCCTTAATAGTTTCTTGACCATTTGCACAATGCGCTCCCAGAATCCACCCCACCAAGGAGCTGAAGGAGGACTAAACTTCCACTCGATTCTAGTAACCGATGTTTCCGCACCTATTTTTTTCCAATCAATGTTGCCGAACAATTTGTTAGCCCCAGCAAAATTTGTCCCATTGTCACTATAAATCACACGAGGCCTGCCTCGTCGGGCTATGAAGCGCCTAAGGGCAAGTAAAAACCCTGTAGTCGACAAAGTCATTACTAGTTCAAAATGGACTGCTCTAACAACTGCACATGTGAATATCACAATCCAAGCCTTGTCTTTGGATTTTAGAAATAGTGGTCCGGCAAGATCGACTCCTACCACTTCAAATACACCTGCATCTCTTACACGATCTTCTGGAAGGGCTGGCGTTTCAGGAACTGATTTTTTCATTTCGAATCTTCTACATTGTATACATTTCCTGATGACTTTGCGAATTGTTCTTCTTCCCTTTGGTATCCAGTAGTGCTCCCGCAGTATGGCGAGTAGAATCTGAACACCAGCATGAGAAGCTCTCAAATGGTGTTCTCTGATTATCACCTCAGTCAGAGGGTGATTTGATGGCAATAAAACAGGTGTACGGAAATCGTATTCATCCTTCCTTTTTGTCTTAACCCTGACGAGGCCCAGCTGGTCTTTGAAAAGGCACAATGTTTGTTGGTTGTCCCTTTCAGTAAAGTTCTCTTCTTGAACAATTTTCAACAGTCGTCTCTCCGCCATTGAAATTTCCAAACAATCCAATTCAGAAGCAACATTCTGCTCTACGTCCTTTCTCGCATTGTTGATGAACCGCAGCATCCAGGCCACCATTCTGACGATTCTTGAATACTGAGAAAAGAATCTTAAATACCACTGCTTTCCCTGGGAGACAAGCATAGTAGTCGTAACAAGGCCTTTTTTTCTTTCTGCATTGACCTCCTCTTCATTAATTTCTACAATGCGCGATGGCCACCTGTTCTCTTCCAACTTTAACCAAGCGGGTCCCTCCCACCAACGAGAAGAAATCAGCTGCGAAGCAGAGCAACCTCTCGAAGGTAGGTCTGCTGGGTTGTCTGTGCCTGGTAGATGAAACCAACACTTAGGATTAGATAATAATCTAATTTCTTTCACTCTGTTAGTGACGAACACTCCCCAAGCTTCCTCTCTTCTTATCCAACATAGCACAGAAGAAGAGTCACTCCAATAGTACTCCGGGATGTCCGTCAGATTCAAACTTTCTTTCACAGAAAAAGCGAGACGTGAGCCTATAGTGCAGGCTAATAACTCCAGTCTCGGTATCGTTATTTTCTTTAAGGGGGCTACCCTTGATTTTGCTGCGACCAGTCGCACTTCAAACTCTTTTCCATTGAAAGATCTTAAAAAAATAACGGCTGCATAAGCCACTTGACTGGCATCACAAAATACATGCATACTCCATGACGATTTGTCCTCACAACTAGAAAATCTTCTAGGCACTTTAATTTCAGCAACAGAGGACAACTCCTTCAACCACTTATTGAATTTGATTTGGGTGTCTTCACTTAACGGACTATCCCAACTTACTTTCTCTCTCCAACTTTCCTGTAGTAAAATCTTAGGTACAATGGAAACCGGACACGTAAAACCAATTGGGTCAAAAATACTTTGAGTCATTGACAAAACTGTCCTCCTTGTGAGAACATCAGAGTCATTCAACTTCACCATTTTACATGACAAAAGATCAGCTACGGGGTCCCACAACAAACCCAAAACAGGTGTCACTTTAGGTACTTCATCCTCCAGAGTCAACCTGGTGTACTCCCACCCTCTTAGGTCAAATTTTCCTTGCAACAGTAGCTCCCTCGACTCATCCACAAATTGTTTAAGTTCTTCTTCTGTGTTCACGGAAGTGACGCAGTTGTCCACATACAGAGATGTTCTCAGTTTATCTGCGGTTTCACGGAAGCACGAATTGTTCTTTAAATGAAGATCCAATACCGCTCCAAGTAGAAACGGACTGCAGTTAACTCCAAAAACAACCCGTTTGTGGCGGTATATTTTAAGAGTTCCCTCAGCAAAATTCTCCCACCACAGGAATTTCAAAAAGTTTCGATCCCTTTCAGCGACTGCGATTTGAAGAAAGGCCTTCTTTATGTCTGAGATCACGCCAATCCTGTTTAAACGGAACCGGTTCAAAATAGATGGAATTACTTCTAATAGATTAGGTCCCTTCTCCAGACAGTCGTTGAGTGAAAGTCCTCCTTTCGATTTACATGAAGCATCAAACACCGGCCTCACTGCTGTAGTCGATCCTTCCTTAAAAACTCCTCTGTGTGGTATAAAGTACCCAGCATCCTGAGAGCTTTCTTGGCCAACTTCTTCAATTATCCCTTCATCTTGCCAGTCATGGAGCACCTGCTGGTACTTCTCGAAATTTTCTTCCTTGATTAAGCGGTGTGTTGTAGAAACCAGTCTTTTTAATGCAACATCCTTGTTGTCTGACAATAGCTGCTGATCTTCTTTCCATGGAAGCGCGACTTCATATCGTCCTTCCTCATCTATCTTAACATTTTCTTGGAAATGTTTCAATGTTGCCAATTCAATCTCCTTCTTCGACAACGTCTCGGTCGGATCACAAATTCCTATGCTTTCCAAGTTCCATAGTTCACCCAAAGAAGCCGTTCTCACAAACAGAGAGTTCACCATAGACACTGTGTTAGAGTTCTCAGTTGTCTTCCAGAGCTGTCCCATCACTGTCCAACCAAATGTGGTCCTAACAGCAACCAAACCAGACCTCAACTTGACTGTTTCCCCGGTCAATAAACTTCCCACGATGTCTGCACCAATGAGTAACTCAATCTCCGATGGCTCTGGACCATAATCAGAGAGCCAAATTTTCTTTTCTCTGATCTCATCCATCCAAGGACCCCCTTTTAAACGTGGGATTGTACCACAAATTACCTTTTGTCCCAGCACCTTAATGTTTTGAGAAATTGAATGGCGTAGGTTGACAATGGCTATCTCATACAGGTTATGATCGTTTGCACCGATTGAAGCACCCCCAAAAAGCTTGTGTTCAATTTTTTCAGTCTTTGATGGAATATACCCCATTTCCACGGCAGTTTTCTCCAATAGATAGGATCTCTGCGAGCCTGTATCCAGCAATGCCCGTACAGTTCTTTCTTTTCCTTGATGATTTAACCTAACCACAAGAGTTTGTAACAGTACTTCAGAAACATTACTGGTTTGGGTGTTAAGGGTTACAGTTGGGCCACCTGACAACTTTGAACCCCATTCTTGGTTCTTCTCATCACCCTTATAACCCCCTTTATTTACATCTAATTTGGGACACATAATAGCCTCATGTTTATCACTGCACACGAGACATTTTAGTTTCGTAATGCAATTAGCAGCCCTATGTCCCACCTTCAGACATGAAAAACAAGCTTTATTCTCTGACAACCTTTTATGTTTATCCCTTAAGTTCAATTCTTGAGCCAGATGACACCCTTTGCTGTCATGCGATTTATTACAGAAGACACACTCCAAACTGTTTCCTTTTCCAGCGAAAAGTACACTAGCAGTAGCTAAACCTTGCTCCTCCCGCTCCCGTTCTTTAATCTTAGCACTCCTCGATTTATTAGATAGTCCAAAACCAGCTTGAGCGAATGTAATTCTCTCTTCACTCTCTACTTCACCCTTCAGAAAACCAAGTAACGCGGTCAGTTTGTCAGCATGTCCATTATCCTGATCCGTTTTAGTCGTTGATGAACTCCTCATCCAGACACGTAATACTTCCTCAGGCAAGCAAGATTCTACTAACGGAAAGAGCATCGAGCCGTACTTATCTCGAGTAACGCCTATTGATTCTAAAGCTCTCAGCTGTGCTTCTAACTTGTCGTATAAGCTAGCAAGCATAGGCTTCTCCCTTGTCTGAGAAACATTTTTTACTACAAGACTTATGAGCTCCCTGACATAGAATTCGGTCAATAAATCTTCTCTTCCAAACCTACCCTTAAGGGATTCTACAGCCTTAGAGTAATTTTCAGCAGTGGGGGGGAAACTGCTAACTAAATCTCTAGCTCGGCTATCAACCTTCGTGGACTGGATTAGGTATTGAAATTTATCTTCATCCTCAATTTCAGAGTCCTCATGGATGCGCCGAAATTGTCCCCAAAATTCCAACCAATTCCTAACCTCTCCATCGAATTTCACGAGTTCTATCTTTGGTAATTTCAATTGCCTTTTGTTTTTACTCTCAGCTGATACAGTTGATCTACCTGACACTACTTCCAACACATTGGCATTATTAGCTTGTAACCACAGGGCATATTTTTGTCTTGCATCATCTAATTTGTCTCTAAAACTGTCTATAGATTCGTACTCACGGTCATACTCGTCGTCTCCTTCTCTTTCCAGCAACAAATCTAACACTTTTTCGTCCAACGGTGCCAGTTCCTTTCCTAACCTTTCCAATTTATTTATCAAGGATTGCAACGTGTCTTCATGAATGCCGTCTTGTATTTCTTGACTTAAATTTTGCAAGAGCAAATTGTACGTTTTCGTAAAAGTTGCTCTAACCGGCCTCCGAGCTTTCGTTACCTTCTCCATTTCAACACAATCTTCAAGTCGTGTAAATTAATACGTATCCTGGCAGGGTCGCCACAATTTGTTAGGGACCTATGCCTACCCGGTATAGGTATAACCAGTTGATCACATAATAAACACTCACAACTGCTATAAAATAAACACTATATTACGAAAATACAATTTCACACATTACAGTCCGTCCGCCATACTTGTTTTTTTTCCAAAGATCACCATAACAACAGCCAAACACTCATAGTGTAAACATGACACTTTGAATTCTGGTCACTGGAGGATTTTGGACTTTTAATTTGTCATCTCATTTCGTACCATTAGGGGCCGATGACCTCGATGTTAGGCCCTTTAAACATCAATCAATCAATCAATCAATCAATCAATCAATCAATCAATCAATCAATCAATCAATCAATCAATCAATCAATCAATCAATCAGAATACAATACTTTTTCATAACTTACCAAGGATGTACATAGTTTTGGCTTCTTTATGACAAAACGGCCCATCTTAAAAAATGTCACTAATATGGCACAAAATGAACTAACGTGCAGCTCACAATCCCTTCACAGTCTTCCCAATTCTGCAAGTTAAATACAGCACATCTGGCTGTGGCCCCCGTTATCTTGGTGGTCATGTTCTGGCCCCCTGCAGAGTAATCCCTTTGCTAAATGCCCTTCTCCTCATCTTTTGACTTTTGTCAACATGCAGTTATATTCCCAATACTGAGACTTCTACAGGGGAATATCCCCACACATCACAATGCTATGTGCTTTCCTTTCATTGAAGCTCCTTCAAGCAGTACCAACCATGTATGGCCCTACTGAGCCTTGCTAGTACAACCGTTTATATTTATAAGCTATAAAGATCACTTTTTGGGTTCTGTATTGAAGAATAAATTGACAAGAACCTTTTCAATACAATATATCAAGTAAATGTCATTACACAAGTCTTGGGACTAGTTTCAGCCACTTAGTGGCCATCTTCAGCCGAATAAAAAACTAATCATGTGATAACTAAAACATATGTATACCAGACGAAGACACTGTTTTGGGAAAATTATAACATTAAACTATATATAATAAAAAAATTAAGGTTATGATTTTCTTGTCAGAATATGATGTCTTAAAGTTGATTAAGGACCTCAGACAAGGAAGTAAATCTCTAATGTCTGATTTCGAACAAGCACTGACTTGCTGGAGGAAGCAGGCAGGCCATGTAAACCAAGGAGTGGATAGGGAACAAGCATTGACTTGCTGTAGGAAGCAGGCAATGTGAAGAAAGGAGTAGATAGGGAGAGGAGAGGAGGGAGCAAGCAAGGGAGAGAAAGGGGGAGGGGTGGGGAGGAAGGGTAGAAGAAGAGAAGGGGTGTCTAAGGTGGGGCTGAAGGATGCTATTTTTTTTTTTTTTTTTTTGCTAGGGGTTTTACGTCGCACCGACACAGATAGGTCTTATGGCGACGATGGGATAGGAAAGGCCTAGGAGTTGGAAGGAAGCGGCCGTGGCCTTGATTAAGGTACAGCCCCAGCATTTGCCTGGTGTGAAAATGGGAAACCACGGAAAACCATCTTCAGGGCTGCCGATAGTGGGATTCGAACCTACTATCTCCCGGATGCAAGCTCACAGCCGCGCGCCTCTACGCGCACGGCCAACTCGCCCGGTAGCTGAAGGATGAGGAAAGAAAGACTGCTGCTGAGAGGGGAATTCGAACAGATTATAAAAGAGAGAATTCTTGTTATCTGAGGCATGATTTCTAAAGATAGGAATTAAAACATCAAAAAATGTTTGATTTCTCTGATATTTCATTTACATTGAAGTTAGGACTGGAAAACTGTTCCAGATTGATAAAACAATTTTCTGTAATAATGAGCAGAGGGCCTTTTTGTATAAATTTGAGAATTTTCATGTCTTGTTTGAAGTTAGTGAATTTATGGTTAGTATCACCCATGCGCTGTCCCATAGCTAAAAATCTGTTATATTTCAGGGCATTAACATGTTTTAAGAATCTTATATGGAAGCTCCTACCTGTTTGACTGATATATGATGCGTTACAATCATAGCTGACTACAGTTACTGTAGATGGCTCTGGTTACAATTATTACAATTGAGTCTATAAACACCTGACTTGGTGAACTTATTGCTGTGATTAATAGAACTAGTGTTGGGTAGAATATCTGTGTTTCTGTTACAAGTTTTGAAGGCTATTTTGATGCCCTGCTTTTTAAATATGTGATTTGGTAGACTTGTTTATTATTAAATGTAAAAGTAGATAAAAAATTATTGTTGAAGGTTGGCGTTTTTTGATTATTAATGATGTTCTCTATAAGAGAGCTGTTGTAGCCATTAAACCCATTTATGCCCAGTGGGTTATTTGCGAAAGAAAAAGTTCTGCCGAGCATATTTTTTGTTGTTTCGCATTGGTAGCGCATTCTGTGTGTGTAGTAAGGTTGCCTGCACTGCCGTTTCTTGGTTGGAGCAGCTTTTCCGCCACAACGCAGATGCTGCTTGGCAGCTAGTTGAGTCAAGGTGGAACCTGCATCGTGCTCTCGCCGTTATTGGTTAGTAGAGTGGTTAAAAGTTTTAAAATGTAGTGTTCAGTGTGTCGATGTTGTTCGGGGATATCTGATGCATCTTTAAACGCCTTTACTATTTTAATATGTCAATTGAGTCTTATAATACACCATGAATAACATAGCGTGGGTCACAAACGACTTGCTGGGCACAAACCACAGAACAATAGTACTTTAGTGTATTTTTGCATTTAGATGCTAACAACGTAAGGGATTGGCAGAAAATGTTCTAAATTAGTGTTTTTGAAACAATATCAACCATTTGGAGCACATTAAAGTCATTTATTCATTAACTAATTAGCAAATTACAGTGTTTTTATACTTATTTAATCTTTTTCAGGCGAAAAAATTTAACCTCCGGTACTGCTGAAATTCTGTCAGAGCTTGAGGTATATCTGCCAGCAATATTCTTGGAATATCACTGGATGTTTATATCACTCCACCAGATGATACGGGTCCTATATCAGACGCCGATTTGGGCGACGAAGATGATTGCTGCATTCTGGACAAAATGAGTGGGTTACAACTAGGGGCTGAAGCACAAGTAGTTGTCTATGATGATGGCTCAGCTGCTCTGGAATCAGACAGTGATTTGAACAGTAGTAGTTCAGAGCCTGAGTCACCTGCAAAGAAAGAAAAATCAGCAAAGAAAAAGAAGCCACATCGACCTTGGGAAAAAGGAGATCTTCAATACGAACCTGTACCACCGCAAAGTATCACTTGTTCCACTGCTGCTTCTGTAAATGAAAATTTGCTCTGTTAGATTTTTGAGAAGTTTTTTGTACCAAAGATACTGTATTATAGATATGATTGTCAAGTACACTAACATTTACGCCGCTCAGAAAAACCAGTCCAATTTTCAGGTAGGCCTAGGTAACAACTGAAGAAGTTTACTGTGTATTAGGTGTCCTGTACTTAAGCGGCTATGTACCTGTCGCACGGAGACGGATGTTCTGGGAATTACCGTGACTCACACGGTAAGTGTGAGCCAGTCACTGCGAAGAAATCCTTTTGAAGATATTTTTCGCTTTTTTCATGTGTGTGACAATACCAACTTACCAAAAAATGACAAAATGGAAAAAATTCATGAATTTATGAATGCCTTGCACAAATCTTTCATTGAAAATGCACCCAATGAGAGAAACGTTTCTGTCGATGAGTATATGATCCTGTATTTTGGGTGCCATGGTCGCCGGCAGTTCATAAAGGGAAAGCCTATTAGATTTGGTTTTAAGGTATGGACTGCTGCTCAAAGACAAGGGTATGCAGGTAGATATTTATCAAGGTGCAAAAGCTAACAAAAAATGCTCTAAATATGTTGGCTTAGGGGAAAGCGTTGTTTTGAAATTCTGCAATGTTTTATCAAAGTTTTACCCCAGTGTATGCTTCTCTTTTTACTGCGATAACTTTTTTAATTGCCCAGAGTTTTTGTTGGAGTTAAAAAAGTGAGGAATGCAATGCACTGGCATGGTTCGGGCTAAATGGATGGAGGGCTACCCATTGCCAGACAAGAAGACGATAAATAAAAAAGAAAGGGGATACTTTGAAAGTGCAGTTTATAGAGAAGACCAAATAGTGGCTGTGAACAACGTTGTGAACTTCCTGTCAAACGAGCACGGTGTAGAACCTGTTGAAGAAGCTGGGCGGTACTCATTCGTGCAGAAAAAACCTGTGAAGATACCTCAACCACCTCTTGTTTCTAAGTACAACAAGAACACGGGAGGAGTAGATCAAATGGACACCAATATATCTACTTACCGCATGAACATAAGAGGCAAGAAATGGTATATGCCAATTCTGCTCTGGTTTCTCGACGTTGTGATGAGCAATGCTTGGATTTTGTCAAGATCTCACGACATGAAGCTTGACGCCGTGGCGTTCCGACGATTCATTGTGACCAGCTTGTTAGAGATGTATGGAACCCCTCCTCGCAATGTTAACATGCGTGCACCAGTGACTGAAGCCATGCGGGAAAGCCACGGTGGTCATCTTCTGGTGGGCAAACAGCCCCGGTGACGTCGTCGCGTCTGCAAAAGTAAAACTGTCCGACCATGCCAAAGATGTGCTGCTGCCTTACACTGCTATTGTTTTGGAGAATTCCACAAGAAGTAAAGTCATCATCATCATCGTTGACCAACTCCAGTTTCCCAGGTGTGGTATACGAGCCCCTTCCATTTTGTTCTATCCATGAACTATTCTTCGTTCACAATCCATTCCCAATTCTGACCTATCTCCTCTACATCCTTCTTCACTATGTCTGTCCATTTTTCTCTAGGTCTGCCCACTGGTCTCTTTCCCCTGATTTCTCTTTCATACTCCTTTCTTGCAGACCTGTTGGCACTCATTCTTTTCACATGACCAAACCAATTCAGTCTTGCCTTTTGGATCTTCTGGAGTAAGGAGTCTTCTAGTCCTATGTCTTCTCTGACTTTTTCATTCCTGATTTTATCCCTCCTGGTCTTCTGGATCATTGTGCGTAGGAACTTCATTTCTGCTGCTTGGAGTTTCGAGTTGTCCTTTCTTGTTAATGTAGCGGTTTCCAGGCTGTATGTGAGGATAGGGGTATAGTATGATTTATACAGTGTCATCTTGGTTTTGAGTGGTACTTGTTTATCCCATAGTAGCTGTCTTACTTGGAGGTAAAGTGCACTGTGTAAATGAGAACATAATTTGAGCTTCGTAGTTTTAGTAATTTTGACTGATTCAATTTTTTTTCACGCAAGGCAAAATGTTTTATAATAATGATGCCAAAGCCTGTTGTGCCATTTCAGAACTGAGTATTCAAAGGAATGTGTAATACTGACCAGGAAACTCGACTAACAGTCTATTTTATATTCTTAATGTTAAATGTTAATGTTCAATTTTGATACTCTTTATATTTTTAGGAAAGCTTCCTTCTTATGGCAGTACTAAGGGCGACTTTTTCTTAGCATTTTCTATGTGCTTTATAATACTTACCTTAGTACTTACCTCTGTCATAGATATGTCATTTTCATTTTTCAATAATAATGAGTCATAAAATGCACCAGTTGTTCTTCTTTTATCATAAAAAATATACCATGATGAACCCAAACATGAAAATAGCCAAAGCCCATGTTGGAGATATGCCCCTGGCGTCCATGCCCAGTGGGTCATTAAAGACTCATGCGATAATTTTTAAACAACAACAAAAAATTTTTAAACAATTTTTGGGGCGTTTTTGAAAATGAATAAACTGATTCCAGTAGTCAAAACTATAAAATTTGAAAAAAAAAACCAACTTGAGCATAAATGGGTTAAATTTAGCTATACTGCAAATGGTGTTTAATTTGTTTTTAAGTTCTTTTTTTGACAGCACATATGGTATACGTTCAAAAAAACACATTCCCATTTTTTAACTGTGTAGTAAGCAGTTTTGTCTATGCCGACGACTTTCTCCTAATGGAAGACTGTATTGACGGCCTGCAATACATACATACATACATACATACATACATACATACATACATACATACATACATACATTATCATTATAGACTGTTATGCCTTTCAGCGTTCAGTCTGCAAGCCTCTGAGAATTAACTAAATGTCGCCACAATCCTCGATTTGCAACTAGTGTTGTGGCCTCATTTAGTTCTATACCTCTTATCTTTAAATCACTAGAAACAGAGTCTAACCATCATCATCTTGGTATCCCTCTACTTCTCTTACCCTCCATAGTAGAGTCCATTATTCTCCTAGGTAACCTATCCTCCATTCGCCTCACATGACCTTTATCTCCACATTCTGAGTACCCTCCTGCCATTGTTCCCACCTGTTTGTACCAGCAATCATTCTTGCTACTTTCATGTCTGTTACTTCTAACTTATGAATAAGATATCCTGAGTCCACCCAGCTTTCACTCCCATAAAGCAAAGTTGGTCTGAAAACAGACCGATGTAAAGATAGTTTCATCTGGGAGCTGACTTACTTCTTACAGAACATTGCTGATCGCAACTGCGAGCTCACTGCATTTGCTTTACTACACCTTGATTCAATCTCACTTACTATATTACCATCCTGGGAGAACATACAACCTAAATACTTGAAATTATCAACCTGTCCTATCTTTGTATCACCAATGTGACATTTGATTCTGTTGAATTTCTTACCTACTGACATAAATTTAGTCTTCGAGAGGCTAATTTTTATACCATACTCATTGCACCTATTTTCAAGTTCCAAGATATTAGACTGCAGGCTTTCGGCACAGTCTGCCATTAAGACCAAGTCGTCAGCATAGGCCAGACTGCTTACTACATTTCCACCTAACTGAATCCCTCCCTGCCATTTTATACCTTTCAGCAGATGATCCATGTAAACTACGAACAGCAAACCCCTGTAAGTACCCTATACCAAGAACTCATTCTACTATCAATTCTCACTGAAGCCCAATTATCAACATAAATCCTTTGATTGATTTTAATAATCTACCTTTAATTCCATAGTCCCCCAGCATAGTGAACATCTTTTCCCTCGGTACCCTGTCATATGCTTTCTCTAGATCTACGAAACATAAACACAACTGCCTATTCTTCTCATAGCATTTTTCAATTACCTGGCGCATACTGAAAATCTGATCCTGACAGCCTCTCTGTGGTCTGAAATCACACTGGTTTTCATCCAACTTCCTCTCAACGACTGATCGCACCCTCCCTTCCAAGATGCCAGTGAATACTTTGCCTGGTATACTAATCAATGAGATACTTCGATAGTTGTTGCAATCCTTCCTGTTCCCTTGCTTATAGATAGGTGCAATTACTCCTTTTGTCCAATCTGAAGGTACCTTACCAACACTCCATGCTAATTTTACTACTCTATGAAGCCATTTCATCCCTGCCTTCCCACTATACTTCACCATTTCAGGTCTAATTTCATCTATTCCTGCTGCCTTATGACAATGGAGTTTTTTTTACCATCCTTTCCACTTCCTCAAGCATAATTTCACCAACATCATTTTCCTCCTCCCCATGGGCTTGGCTGCTTTCAACACTACCAGGATGATTTCCTTTTACATTGAGAAGATGTTCAAAATATTCCCTCCACCTCTCCAGTGATTCCCTGGGATCTATTATGTGTAAAATTAAATTCTTTCAAGGTCCACCTATTCAATACAATGACGTTTTATTGTGATTTAATCACATGTCAAATAGTCAAATGGTACTAGTTTCGGCATCTATGTGCCATCATCAGCTGTGAGTACAAATTAAAACAAGATATATATTCCTAAAACACCTAAAACACATTTTAACTCATTATAAAATAACATACAATTAATGTGGTGATACATGAAATACGATAAAATTATGATACAATTGGTGTGATATAAAATTCTTAAAATTTCGGCTGTTCGTTACACAATTCAGTCTGTGTGCATCCGGGATAAGTGAATTTTTTGCAGTTGTATGCTATGTGAATGACATTTGTTCCTTTAAATATTAGGTGGTTCCAGGGAAGTTTACTTTGATCATATAAGATCGTGATGTAATTAGAGATGAATTCCCACTTCAATTTGAACCTTGAGCTGCATGTAAACGTCTTGTTACACAGACGGAGCCGGACGAGTTCACCTGAATTACTCAAAACACTGTTCATTTCATTTTTCCCTCCCTTCCTAAGATTCTTTATTACTGTCCAGAAAGGTTTCCCTGCTGCTTGACCCAGCCTTTCCAGGTTATTACCAAAATCTTCCCATGACATCTTTTTGGATTCAACAACTATTTGTTTCGCTCTGTTTCTTTCATCTACGTACACATCCCTGTCTGCCTCTGCCCTTGTTTGGAGCCATTTCTGATAAGCCTTCTTTTTACGTTTACAGGCTGCTCTCACTTCATCATTCCACCAAGATGTTCGCCTTTTCCCATCTTTACACACAGTTGTTCCTAGGCATTCCCTTGCTGTTTCTACTACACCATTCCTGTATGCCACCCATTCACTTTCTATATCCTGAACCTGCTTACTGTCTACTGTTCGAAACTTCTCACTAATCATATCCATGTACTTCTGTCTAATTTCCTCGTCCTGCAGATTTTCTACCCTTATTCGTTTGCAGACAGATTTCACTTTCTCTACCCTAGGCCTAGAAATACTTAGTTCACTACAGATCAGATAGTGATCTGTATCATCGAAAAATCCGCGAAAAACTCGCACATTCCTAACAGATTTCCTGAATTCAAAGTCTGTTAAGATATAGTCTATTATGGATCTGGTACCCCTAGCCTCCCATGTGTAGTGGTGAATAGCCTTATGCTTGAAGAATGTATTCATAACAGCTAAACCCATACTAGCACAGAAGTCCAGCAAACGCTTCCCATTCCCATTAGCTTCCATATCTTCCCCACATTTACCAATCACCCTTTCGTATCCTTCAGTTCTAAACCCAATTCTCGCATTGAAATCACCCATTAGCACTATTCTATCCTTGCTGTTGACCCTGACCACGATGTCACTCGATGCTTCATAAAACTTGTCAACTTCATCCTCATCTGCACCCTCACATGGTGAATACACGGACACAATTCTTGTCCTAATTCCTCCAACTGACAAATCTACCCACATCATTCGCTCATTTACGTGCCTAACCGAAACTATGTTGCATGCAATGGTATTCGTGATAAAGAGCCCTACCCCAGACTCTGCCCTTCCCTTTCTAACACCAGTCAAGTACACTTTATAATCTCCTATCTCTTCCTCATTATCTCCCCTTACCTGAATATCACTTACTCCTAGCACATCCAGATGCATCCTCTTTGCTGACTCAGCCATAAGCCCCATTAATATTGATAGCTCCCCATCGAATTCCATTTTGTTCGCCAAGTTGTTCCCAAGGAGTCCCTCGCCTGTCAAATGGGAGTGGGACTCCATTACTCCCATAGGTCCGAGGCTTGCTTAAAATGTTCTGAGCTCGGTAAATTCATGAAGCAGGATGCTACCCTACTTGCACATAGTCCAAGTGAGGATCTCTCCTCTAACGGGTTATGGACCACCGGTGAATTGTATAGTCCTAGCCGCCTGAGCACAAGGAGGGCCACGACTCAGAATATGTCCGAAATGCCCACTCCCATTCCATAGCAACTGGTATCCCGACTCTCAGGACCACTTACTAGGCCACTCAGCCGTTGTCCATGGTTCACGAACTAGGACGGTGACTACAGTAACCCACAAACATGAACCAATATATTAGATTGGGAAAATCTGCAGCATACCATAGTATGGTACACCGCGCTTTTAGCATCCCGCTGTCGGTCAAACAGGTAGGAACTTCCATACAAGATACTTATAACATGTTAATGCCCTTAAATATAACAGATTTTTGGCCATACAAATTCTCAAAGTTATACAAAAAGGGCCCCTACTCAATATTACAGAAAATTGTCTTATCCATCTGGAACAGTTTTTCAATCCTACCTTCAATGTAAATGAAATATCAGAGAGATCAAACATTTTATTGACCTTTTAATTCTTATCTTTAGTAATCATACCTCAAATATAAAGAATTCTCTCTTTTATAATCTCTTCAAATTTCTCTCTCAGGAGCAGTCTTTCTTTCCCCATCCTTCAGCCCCACCTTTTTTTTTTTATTTTAACACTATTTGTTCGGGGCGTCAGCCTAGAAAGATCTTTTGCCCCTACTTGCAGCATATGTTATGAACCTGCGTGTAGTTGGAAATTGCGGAAGTGTAAAGTGCTAAATGTGAGGAAAGGAACGTTAAGGATGACACAAATACCCAGTCCCCAGGCCAGGGATATTAATCATTTACAATAAAAAATCCCTGACCCGGCCGCGAATCGAACCTGGGGCCGCCGGGTGACAGGCGGGCACCTTGCCCCCTACACCGCGGGGCCGGACCAGCCCCACCTTAAGACACCCCTTCTCTCCTCCCCTCCCTCCCCCTTTCCCTCCTCTCTTCTCCCTATCTACTCCTTTCTTCACATTGACTGCTTCCTACAGCAAGCCAATGCTTGTTCCCTATCCACTCCTTTGGTTACATGGCCTGCCTGCTTCCTCCAGCAAGTCAGTGCTTGTTCGAAATCAGACATTAGAGATTTACTTCTTTGCCTCAGGTCCTAAATCAACTTTAAGATATCATATTGTGACAAGAAGATCATAACCTTAATTTTTGTATTATATATAGTTTAATGTTATAATTATTCCTAAACCAGTGTCTTTGTCTGGTATACATATGTTTTAGTTATCACATGAACGACAGGAAGCATGACCAACAAATGGCAAATAAGTTAATATGGGAAGGGCAGCTGATTCAGAAAGTGATGGAAACAACTAGAGGAAAGAACATCCTGGATGTGGTGCTGGGTGCTGGTAAAACCAGATGAGCTCTGTAGAGAAACCAAAGTAATAGATGGTATTAGTGATCATGAAGCTGTTTTTGCTGTAGTTAAAAAAATAAATGTATAAGATAGGAAGGTATTAAAATTAGGACTATTAGGCAGTACCATATGGCTGATAAAACAGGCGTGAGGCAGTTTTAAGAAAGTAACTATGATCGGTGGAAAAAGGTAAATAAAAATCTAAACAGACTCTGGGATGGGTTTAAAGCAGTTGTTGGGGAATATGAAAATAGGTTTACCTTTAAAGGTGGTAAGAAATGATAAAGATCCACTATATTATAACAGAGAAGTAAAGAGACTAAGAAGGAGGTGCAGGTTGGAAAGAAATAGAGTTAGAAATGGCTGTGAAAATAACGAGATATTGAAGTAATTTACTAGGAAAGTGAATCTACCAAAGAAGTCGGCTAAGGATAACATGATGGCAAGCATAATGGGTGGTCATACAAATTTTAGTGAAAAATGGAAGAGTATGTATAGGTACTTTAAGGCAGAAATACAAAGTAGGTTCCAAAAGGACATTCCAGGATTTTGTTAACAATCACTTCTACTCCAGTTTTTGCCTCACCTCCTCCACTCCAGTATAGAGTGTATCCTCTACTCATCCTCTTCACTCCCTTTCCCCTCCACTTGACCTCACTCAGTCCCATCGTTGTAACATTCTTTATCTCCATAAAATCAACAAATTCTTTTGGATGTCTCGCAAGTCACCTAATCTTCATCCGAATACATAAATGCTATAAAAATGTCTTGCAACCTGACCGCAGTAAGATCGGTACCTGGCAGAACTTTCAGCTCAACCCGTTGCCGCTAAAATGGTTGCATTGAGACCAAAATACTTGGACATGTGCTGGAGTTCTGCAGGAGCACCGAATTACTGCAGAACAATAGTCACCATCGAGTAAGGACATTAGTTGTTCAAGGCTTGAGGTAGCGTGGATGGGAGGTGTATGAAGAAGTTCACTGCATCTCTACCAATGACACAACAAGAAGAGTGGACATCATAGCTATCCATAAGGAAGAAAATAAAGCGATGGTGTTAGATCCTACCATTCGCTTCGAGAGGGACCTGCAACAAGCCCAGGATATTAATCTGGAAAAACAAGCAATTTATACACCATGTCTGCCATAATATTCCTCTTGGTCAATGGATTGTCAGAGGTTTCCTATTTGGATCCAGAGGTACCCTGCTGAATAAAACAGCAACTATCCTTCAAAATTTAAAAATTCCTTTTTGCGACATAGAGAAAATCTTATTACAGATCATAAGAGATTCTCTGCAAATTATAGTTTCATTTATACTTAAAATCGTAATTTCCACAAAAGATACAATTTCAATAATATTATAATTACATATTGTAAATTATGTATTCCAGACCTTTAGGGTCACCCTCACTGAAGGATGGATGATTTAAATTTTAATAAATATTACTACTACTATTCCACCTTCATAATATTAATTGCTGGTTGGCCACTTACCACAGTTTCCCCAGCACAAGAACTGTTCATCGCTTTTAGTAGGGTATGCCCTAACCTTCTCTGAGGCTGATAATTACCTCCACTCATTGTAGGCTATTGTTGCTATGGGGTCGCCACTCCCAAAGGTATTTTAGAGCTTCATTCATTCATTTATTTAGCTTCCATAGACTGTACAATTACATATTTTGAAATATGCCAACAGTATAGGAGTTGTCAAGTGATTTCCTAATACTAACAATAATATATGCACAACAATGAACATTTTGAAAAAGAAGAAGAACAGAAACACCACATACCTCAATGTTAGGACAGCACATCTTAATTTTTTAAAATAATATTAATAACCAATATTTACAAGACAAAATAAAAATATATTGGTGTGGTGTTAATAATGTAAACATAGTCAATGTGACATTAACATATTTTTAAGGCTATATACCAGATTACAAGTTAATAAGTAGTAGCATCATTACCAGCACTTCATCATGTATTCTTCTGTACTGTAGAAGCAGCTACTCAGCAGGAGATTTTTTAAAGCTGTGGTAAATGAACTGACGGGACTAATATCTTTAATCGTATTTGGAAGCTTATTATACAATCTGATTCCAACAGAGTCTACATGTCTCAAGGCAATGGTTTTACTCTTGTGTTCGATAAAAATATTATTTCTTGTTCGCGTCTGGTAATTGTGATTGTCAAAATTCTTTCTGAAGTGATCAATATTTTTTTTCACGTGTAGAATGCATTGCATGATGTATATACTTGGTACTGGGAGTATCCTTAGTCTCTTAAATAATGGTCTGCAATGATCTAACCTGTTACGTCTCAGTATAATTCTGATAGCTCGTTTCTGTATTCGAAAAATAACATCAAGATTTGATTTGTAACAGCCCCAGAGACCAATAGCATAAGTGATGACTGAATGGAAATATCCAAAATATGCCATTCTAACATATTCTTCACTACAACTATTAGACAAAATCCTTAAGGCAAAACAAACAGAACTCAGAGACTTCCCTATTTTTTTTATATGACAATCCCATCTTAATTTTTCATCTATATGGACACCTAAAAATTTTGTGGTCAACGTATTTTCAATTGCATTTGCATTTAATATAAGGTTGTGTTTTTTTGCAGTTTTGTCATGGTAGTTAGATGCCTTGAATTCCATGTATTGGGTCTTTTTAAAGTTCAATGTTAATTTGTTTTTCCTGAACCATGATTCTAACCTAGACAGGACTGTATTTGCTGTAGTTTCTATAGACGTAGGGTCAGGATTATTAATAATTATGTTTGTATCATCAGCATACTGAACTGCTGTTTCTACTTGATTGTTGTGAGGAAGGTCATTCACATAGATCAAGAAAAGAACAGGCCCCAAAATACTACCCTGCGGAATACCTAAGTCTATGCTTTTTACCTGAGAGTGATATGTCTCATTATGCCCTTTACTGTTACAATGTGTAATTTCAACAAACTGGGATCGTTTATTCAGGTATGATCTAAACCAGTCATTAACAATTCCTCTGACTCCAATCTGATATAATTTGTGCAACAATATTTCATGATCAACAGTATCAAATGCCTTTGAAAGGTCAAGAAATAGTCCTATCACAGTTTCATCATTGTCAAGAGCATTTACAACCAACTGTGTAAAATGTGATAAAGCAGACAAAGTACTTCTGCCAGCTCTGAACCCATGTTGTGCATTATTTAACAAGTTATATTTGATTAAAAATTTAGTAAGCCGATCTTTCATAGCACATTCAAATATTTTTGAAATAACAGTAAGTATTGATATTGGTCTGTAGTTATGTAAATCGTGTAAGTTTCCACTTTTAAAGACTGGGATAACTTTAGCTATTTTTAGGAGATTAGGAAACTGACCACTAGAAAATGATTCATTGATGAGATAAGTTAAAGGCTGTACCAGATAGGGAGCACATTTTTTAATGAGTTTTGTGGGAACTTCATCTACACCTGTGAAAGTTTTGTTCTTCAAAGATTGTATGATTTTAAAAACTTCCAGTTCTGTTACTGGAGTTAACTGCATAGAGTTTTGCACAAAGGTTGGGAGTTCTGGTAATACATCTGATTTATTTGCATTTTCAAGTTTGTATGGTAGGGATAGAAAGAAATCATTTATATAATTAGCCAAATGATGAGGGTCATTCATTTGTATTCCCTTATCATTTTTTATGGCAGCAACTTTATTTCCAACTGCATGTCTGTTGGTTTCTCCCTTGATTACCTTCCATATGGTTCGTGATTTATTGCACGACTCTTTAACTTTCTTGTTATTGTGCATTATCTTAGCCATCCTAAGAACTCTTCAATAGACTGATTTGTAGTTTTTAACATACTTACAAAAAACCTGGTCACAACTCTGCTGTGCTAATCTACTTAGTAATTTACATTTTTGACTTGAGATCCGTATACCCTTCGTGATCCATGGCTTTTTTGAAGATTCATTAATTACTGCAAGTTTTTTTGGAAAATGTAATTCAAATTCTGTTAAAAAAATGCTTAAAAAGGTTCTATACTTTTGGTCAATGCTAAGACCGAATGTTATTGGAGTCCAGGTCTGAAGTTTAAGGCTTTCAATGAAACTGCCACATGCAGCTGCAGAGAAAAAACGAGTTAATTGTGCTTGCTTTATTTTGGTTGAATGCTTGCTAGCATTCTCAAATTCTAGTTGTAAAATTTGAGCATGATGATCTGATAATCCAAAATTTATATTGGATGCTTGCATTTTAGAACAATGGAAATTAATACAAATGTTGTCTATCGTTGTAGCTGAGGTGGCAGTTACCCGAGTGGGTGTAAAAATTAAGTGTTTTAGATTACAGCTTTGAAGAACATGCAGTAGTTGTGATGTTGATGGAAGGTTTTCTTCAGCAAAATCTATGTTAAAATCACCACAAAGTATTACTTCTGCGCTGCTATTCCTACCGAAAATGTTATGAAGGACTTGATCTAATTTTTCTAAGAAAATCTCTACATCAGCATCCGGTGAACGGTACACGGTTAACAGAATTACCCTTTTACCATAGGGAAGCTTAAATTCCACTGAAGTTAGTTCAAAATCTAATTCAGAATTATGCACTTCAAGATCCTTCCTTTCTTTACATTCAATTCCTGACTTAGCAAAAATACAAACTCCCCCATGCTCTTTATTAACCCGACTGTAATTACTTGCCAAATAATAACCTTCAATATTAATAAGTTCAAGTTCATCATTATTACACCAATGTTCATCTAAACAGATAAACATAACATCCTGTATTGAATTTAAAATTACTTGTAATTCTAAAATTTTATTTTTAAGACATTGAATGTTCTGATGAAATATTTTGAACCGCCTATTCCTACCCTCCAAGTCATTACCGGTATTTAATTCTGGACCCACATTTTCGATTGAAATGTTATTGGGTCCAGAATCTAACACACGTTTCCCGGACTAGGTAGTTCTAGGACAGTCTTTTCCTGATCTTTACTTGTAATGATGTTACTTATTAACTTGCTTACATATTGCTTCCCAAGTCCATTCAAGTGCATGCCATGCCTCGTATGAGATGTTCGGTTTAATTTACTAATGTCTAACAGTGTAACATTTTTGAAATGACTACATATTTGCCTGAATTTCTCATTTGTGTCCTTGACAGCTTTATTCACAATTGACCAGTCTGTTAAATCATGTCTATGGGGTACGTTTGTCACTATCACATTTGTATGGGTCAGCTTACCTAGAGTCCTTTTCAGAATACTTGCAGCCTGATGGCCTTCATTTCTTGCTACATCGTTGGTTCCACCGACAATAACTATGACGTCGTTTGACGAGAGTTTATCAGAATTTCTCAAGAGGGGTTTCACTACTTCTGAAAAGGGGGCACCTGGTTGAATAACACCTGTCACTTCACTGTCGGCTTGCAACTCTGCTATATTTGCTGAAAGGCCGCGACCGTGACTATCACCAAACAGTTTCACTTTCTTCTCCTTCCTTACTTTCTTGATCACGTTATCGGCATGAATTCGGCGTTTTTTCGTCGGTGAAATCGCATCTCGGGAGAAAGAAGTGCTTCCTTGCTCTTCCCGAACTTCGTGTAAAACGCTGAATTTGTTCGTTACTGTAGGTTGATTTCCAGATGAATTAGGCCTAGTTAGCGACACTTTCCTGTGCCGCGACGTAACCTCACTCCACGACGCGCCAACACCATCGCATTTTTTTAGTTTTTCCACATCTTCAATCAGATTTGTCTTTTCAGATCGTAACTTTTTAATTACAAGGTTTGCTTCTACCAAATCCTTATGTAGCACTTCTATTATTTTGTGTAGTGATTCAACAGTTTCATGGACAGATGAAGGCGTCATTTTAGGCCTACACACACACTCGCGTTCGTAGATATTACCGGTACAAATGTTCTTTTCTGGAGATAAAGAGTGATTACTTTCACTACTGAGAATACCTTGACTGTTCTTCTCACCATCTGTAACATTTTCTGTACATCTTACAGCACATTTCACTTCGTTTTCTGACAAAAACCGGGAACACTCATTACTAGCTTGCACAGCCGACGCCATCAAGATAGTTATTAGCAATTATTAAGGACATCCCTTACATGGGGAACAGACGCCCTTGTAGCTACCCATAACATGGGAAACAAACTCATACTATTCCTCAAGTACTAGACTCTCCTCTTCTGCAATCTACACAGTTCCAAACTCCATCTTCCCTGCTGTAGATTCTGTTGAGATCCTTGCTCGTAACTCTGAGCTTGGACCCTTACCAGATGCTACAAACTGGGTTCAGTGTGCTCTGGGACTCTCACAGACAGGGTGTGCTACCATATTCTGACTAACCACCCAATGAAGAAAGAAAAAAAAAAAAAAAAAAAGATAATTGAATTTTTTGCATGTGCAATATATACAGAAAATGTCCTCTCTTTGCTTGAAAGGAGAAATTTTTAAGTTCTGTAAATGGAACAAAAAAATATATACTGCATTAATTTTACCTGGTGATTGCATATCAAATCAAAGTATACATTCAAAAAAATCTTTTCATTGCAATTTTAAGTTATTTTATTGCAGACTAGCGATGCAGTAGCTAAATGAACTTAAGGGAAGTTGTATACTCAATGTACATGTGTTAGTTTTATAACATACCTACCTAACTTTGTGATAAATGGAAAGGAAATACAAATAATTCTGGCAATACATTATATGATATAGATAAGGAAAGTGTTGTTACAAACAAATAATACATACTTTATCAACAAATGCAATAATGAGCTTGGCCTACAGGTACTTAATCCTGTACCTACCTTAACCTAATCATAATCAGGAATATCAAAAGTGGATCCTCTTTTTCTTCTTCTTGCACGGGACTACATGCATTGGAAGCAAGGTTTCTGTAGTATGCATGATACACAGGGGGTATGTAATCTAATAAGTCTAAAATATCCATGATTTTGGCTGGAAGTACAGGCCTAGGTCTGTCGTACTTGCATGGTAGGTGTTCAATACCGAATGATGGTCTACCAGGTACTTTCTTTCTGAGATCTACAGAATCATACTCTTTAATAGAAGAGTATGAGTACTTGAAAAGTAACCTAAATGGATCCTCTTTACTGATTTTACAACATGCTTAATAATACCTTTGTTTCGAATCAGAGACTGTTCTTTTCGTTATATTATCCAGTAAAGACGAAGCAGTGATAAACATGTCACGTGTCATGTTTACCACAGCAAATGGCTTCTTAACCCTAGTCTTCCTAACAAGTTCCATCCATTGATCTGGAATGTAAATTGATGACACTTGCCTCTTTTTCTTCTCTATAAGGCCAAAGTCTCTGTCGCATGGTAAATACGTGTGACCCGGCACTAAATAGCCTATTTATGTTCTATTATATTAAATCTTCCAGTCTGGACTAAAAACATCCAAAAGCTAACTAAAGAAAAGTTCTTGTTTTGACCAAAACAAGAATCAGAATATACTATCAGGTGGTTAACATTATCAGGAATGGAAGTCATTACATAATGCCGAAGGCATGAGATTATATCATCGGCCCCCTTTCTTGCTACATCCTCAGATGGGGATTAGCCCATTTTTGCATTCTGACAAAGGCTCTCAGGTTAAACACTCAAATTTTCATCCATTGTATTTACTCTAAACAATTCCTGCTGATGTTAACACATGTAGGAATAGTTACTATTCATGTTACCCAATAGACAGCAGCACCTAACTTACTTTTTAAAATTTTTTTTCCTTCTTTTTTTCTTGCTATTTGCTTTACGTCGCCTGGTGTGAAAATGGGAAGCTATGGAAAACCATTTTCAAGGCTGCCGGCAGTGGGGTTTGAACCCACTATCTCCCGGATGCAAGCTCACAGCTGTGCAACCCTAACCACACGGCCAACTTCCCGTTTTTGTTTTTTAATTTTAATTTTGACGGTTAGACCATTTTTGCGAGTATGTCTTCAAATGCAAACAATTCCACTCTTCTTATGAGGCAGGCACATGATACTGTTCTTCTTAACCCTCAACCAAATTATACAATCCCAGTGAAAGAGGCACAGACGTTCACTGTCAGATGGCTGAAAAAAGAAATCCTCCTGTCAATGCCAGTTTTGTTATACCTTAACTAGATTTTATCTTTGCCATAAGAGGGTTAAAGAACTTCAAACTCTTCTCTTCAGTAACTGGGACATTTATGACAGGAAAAAAAAAAAAATTGAAAGAGAAATTCTTGTTTGTAATCCTTCTTTCCATTTCCTCAGTGCAGTTGCCAAAAGTAAAAGCCCTATAGAAAACTCTGCTGACAGCAATTGTAATTTTGATGAGGAAACAACGAAGTAGTCAGTTTCTTTAAAAATTATCTGATGGTGATGGCAGTGCTTAAAGCAGCAAAGCGATGAAGTTCTGGATGTAGTAATAGTTATTTCAAAGGGTAGCCACTCCAAAGATTAAAAGGGAAAACATTTCAGACTACTTATAGGATCAAAAATTTGATAAATTCATATGATTAATTCCCACCAAGAAGACTGATATATGTATGAAAAATTAAAACATAATCATGACCTAGTAAAATCAACATTGGAATGCAAATGCTAATAATTATTTTAAGGATTTGTTCCATTGTCAATTGAGAATGCATTCTTCTTCTTTAAATTTTATGACCGCTTAGGATCACTTTAGTTAGTTCATTGTCCAAGTCTCTTTGAAGAAGCTGTTCGGGCCTTATGGTCCTCTCAGTACTTTTTCATATGTTCCAAACTTTGTGCCCTTTTTGGTGTTGAAAATACTTGTGTTGTGAGTTTTTTTCTTGTATGTGTGAAGGGGATGTTTGTGTCCTAGATTGTTTTGTTTAATCTTATCTGTCAGTTTTCATCTTCTTCTTATTAATAATTATATATCACCACAACTGCCATAGGTTGCCATGAAACTTTCACTATTGAGAAACGTTCATGTTCTTTGAAAATATAAAATCTAGTAGATGTAAGTCATATCTGTAAGAATATACGGTTTTCTTGTGTCAAAGAAAAGTAAGCCTTCCTTCGCCTAAAACAGTAGAAACAATATGAGAACTTCCAACAATTTTCATATGATCATGTGAATGTTTCCATGGTTCTGACTTGTTCTCAACACTTATTGTTGGCATGGTCTCCTACTTATATTGCCTCATAGCCTTCCTGTGGACTTTGTTTTTATGTCATGACATATGTGATCCTTTACAAGCATTTGCTTTACGAAGTATGGTCCATAGACATGTCCCCTTGAAGCCTATCAGAAATCTACATTTTAATCCTCAATTGTATGAAGATTTAGAGCAAAGGAGAGATGTATTTGGTGACCCTGTTAATTTAAAACATTTTGAAACCAGTCCACATCTCTCAAGAAAAATGGTGAATATTCCAAGGCAGCAAGCTAGGAATGTTAATTTCAGGAATAATGGCCTCAGGCGATCTCAAAAGTCTGCAACCGACTACATTGCAATGGAAGTACTTTCACCTCCAAGAGAAAGTCATTATGGAAATAAAGACAAAAGTAATGATGATAAGAATAATGCAAAATCTAAATTTGTCTCTTCAAAGGCTGAGGAAAATAACAGGTACCCAGAAGGTAAGTTTCATTCTGGAAGCAGTGACAGAGTATCAAACTCCATGTTTGCCACAAGTCAAAATAATGCCATGTACAATAGACTTACAAGCAACAGCAATACAGCAATTGATTTTCCATTGGATCACTATTCCATTCGTATTACACCTCCAGATGGAACAAGCAATCTAAGTAAGGTTCAGACGAAATTTCCTGAGCCTATAACTAGTAACCATGCTTCAAAATTTTCACCAAACTCATTTCGTTCCCTTGAACACGAAATTAGGAAGTATAATGAAAATGTAGAGACAAATTCTAATTTTCCACCATCTAGTCAAAAAAATTCATTCTCCAGTATATATGGAATAAATCCTTTCAAAAAAGAGCGATATGGGGACAGTGACAGACTAGACAATTTTGATTCTATCCTAGCTAATGAATACAATGGAGTGAAAGATGTCTACAGTGATAGTTACATACCATCTTATCAAGACCACGCTGATTCAAAGACAATTGTTATTGCCCCAAAGAAGCACAGTTATATAGGTATTTTTGACAAAAATCCTCATGTTTCCTATTACAATAAAATTCCTGATAAGACATGTGAAGTTACAAGTCAAGTAGGTGATCAACAGGATTATTCATATAAAACCACTCAGACTTCATCTCCCATTAGGGAAGAATCAAAGATAAAAGATGATATCGTCATTGCTGTAGAATCAGCTTTACAAAGAATGTTTGCCAAGGTATCAACTCTAGAACCAAGAACAATTAACTCAGATGCACATGGAAGTGTGGATATGCCAAACGAGCCTTCATCACAACACAAAAAAAATGATGAATTTCCAAATACTAATACTGGTGATACTGTAGCTAATTTACACACTTCACCTCTTGGACAAGCTATGATTGATATCAGATTTCCTGATTCTGTGAAAAATTCAAAGGTAATAAATGAAGATATGAAACACAAAACTGATGAAAGCATATTCCGCAGTGAAGAATTTGTAAAATCTGATTCCCACTCACAAAAGTATAAAAAAGTTTCCCCAGACTTAACGAGTAAAATCTTACAAAGTGACTACACCATAGGTCATTATGGTGATGATAAGGATAATGAACCTTTTTCAGGCAAGACATTTCTTGCAGACAAAAATAGCCTTATTTCAAATGGAAGGAATTATCAAGCAATCTCTGATACAGAAAAACATGGAGTTCCCACCACAGATTCAGCCCATGATCTGCATCAACCATATAATCCATTTATGTCTGTTTTTTCACAAAGACATATAGAGGGAGCAGAGGGAGGAAAAGATTTCCAAGGGAATGAAGATCATTCTTTCCATAAGGGAGATCAATTCTTTGAACGTGGAAGACCATTCATTTTTGATTCACATCTCAATAATGCAGCCCAGTCAAGAGAAATATTACATAAAGAAAAACATTCACTTAATGGTGAGAAGCAAGATGAGAGAAACAATCACAGAGAGAACCTAGGCCTATATCAGTCTTCTGCCTTCAACCATCATAATTCTCATGAGCTTATCCCCACATCTGGTGTATTTAAAAATCAACGATCTGCAAACCCTACGAGAAACCAAGTATCTAAACAGAAAATCAGTGATGATGATGATGATGCAGATGAAGAATATGAGAATGAAGAGCCAGATAAACACATCAAATTCACTGTCCCATATCCAACAACCAATGAAAATATTGATGATGATGATGATGGCAATTGCAACAGTAATGACAATTGGAATGGGAAAAACAGCAAGTACATTCTGGACTGTGATTGTAGATGCGACAATTGTGGTGCAGGCAAAAGACATAGGCTAGTTGGAATTGAAAAGGGGGCAACAATGAAGAAACACAAACTAGAGAGATATGATTATGGAACTCTCAAAAAGCACAAGCAGGATGACAGTGATAATGGAGGAACAAGCAAGAGACACAAGCTGAGCGGAGGAGACAAAAGAGGAGCAACACTCAAGAGACATAAACCGGGTATAAGTTTTCATTAAATCACAACATCAATGTCCAGAGTATAACATTTTGTCCTCTTAATTAGAGAAGCTCACCAAGTTGCTCATGTCTAAACAAGTTCCACATGTTCTACTTAGCCATGGGGCATACAATAAAAAAGACCCAAATAAGGAAACGTGTACAAGACTATAAATCATAACACAACATTCCAATTTTGCATGTTGTAAAAGTTTCCAACAAGGAAAGACAGACCACTCACGTGTCAAGTTTATATTACATAGGATTGCCAGATTCTCTTGGAGATAAACCAGGACTGTTTATTGCTCTGTATTTCCTGACAAAGATTTAGGGAAATATTTAAGATAGTAAAGCATATTGATATCCAATGTTTCTTATTATAGTGAACATTAAGGCCCTTTGTCCATTAGTGCAAAACAACTGCAACTCAGTTTAGAATCTACTTATCACAACAGTTGCAAACAAATTGCAAGATACATCCTTCGTCTACCAGTGCAACCAATAAGCAACATTTTATTATTTAGTCTGATTTGCCATGTTGATTGATGCAGTTCATAAAGTGATGCTTGTGTATTGGTACTTGAAAAGCAGCCGAAGAAAACAAAATAATTGGATTCACCCTTCCAAAAGCCCTCACACCAGAAGCAGCATTACTATGGCAATGGAACTACTCTATAGAATAAATTGCATTTAGTGTGTTTGGTAGTATCATTTACCATTTCTATGTTATGAAACATTTAAATAAATAATTATGAAACATTTAAAATAAATAACTTTAATAATAAGTTTAATAAACTTACCATATGAATCAACTTCTTTTGTAACCTCTTCCCAAGTCTTTAAAACAATGTGTTTCTTTGAACAATCTGCTTACTTTTTAGTTGAATAAACAGTAACTTCTCTCTACTGCTTCCATTAATGTTGTACAAGAATCTTGTTCTAATTCAGATATGCTGAATGGAGATTTCAAAACCACAACACAAATGAGCCTGTGTAAGCTACTGAATTGTGTGGCATGTACAGTTACATCATGGTTGGTCATGTAACAGTTGCATCCATGAAGAGTCACAGTTGAACCGTTGGATGCGATCCATTTTCAACACAGGTGTTCAGCTGATTTGTAACTAAAAGATGATATTTTTACTATTCAAGCTGCAACTATGTTGTGCTGCTGGATGAAGGGCCGACAAGTATTACCAAACAGACACAAAACTGAGAAATCAATCAAAAGTTAATGTTTGATAGGGTAAATAACTTTCTCCATATTCCTTTTCACTTCAAGTTGAACTTCACCATAATACAGTATATCATTACGCTATCTCCCTGTAAATAACTTTCTCCATATTCCTTTTCACTTCAAGTTGAACTTCACCATAATACAGTATATCATTATGCTATCTCCCTTTCAAGCAGTGCTTTGGAACTCACAAATTTGTTCCTGAGCACAAGTCGGAAAATTTTCTGACTTTTGTCCCTACTGTGAGGACAGGAAAAAAAATGATGGAATGACCTTGACTGAAGCTGAAATGGAGAAACCATGGAACACATTGATGATGGTCAACAGTGGAGTTCAACTGCATCTCTCTCTTTGGTCAATAAGATGACGAATACGACTGCTGAATGAGCTATTCTGTTCACTGATAATTACATCTACAAACATCTCGTATTTTAATAAAGTGGTAGAACAAAGGTGCTCACACTGGGCATTCTGTTCTGTGGGTGCCCAGCACTGTAAGTGGGCGGGCTGGCAGGCGATGAGCGCAGCGTATGCTGTTCAACCACAGCGACGTTGTGGCTATGTCACAGGCCGTGAAGGTTGGGCGAAGTTCTCCCAGTCACTCTCGATCACTGCTGCGATACCTGAGTTTCAAATGGAGGCAGAAAATAATGTAAGAAAGAGGGCAGAAATCCACGTGATTTTCAATTTACGTTGTAAGAAATAAGTTATTTATGTTCAACGCAGTTTATGTATTTTGACCGGATACAATAAAGAGTAAAGCCTACATCCTCAAATATTTTTATAATGTATGTAATGAATTATAATTTTCACCATTACATTTTAAGAGATGCTTTAGAACAGTGGTTCCCAACCTTTGCTAGCTGACGCCCCCCTTTTCAGATGCGGGTGGTCATCACGCCCCCCGCCCCCGCCCCGGTCGCTTCTATAACCTCTCCGATATACTGACGTAATGACACTACATAAGGAATTATTCCATTATTCAATGATTTATGAAAAAATAATATGAAGAACGTGCTTTATATCTATGGCATACTAACTTCATTTCAGCACAATACAAAGAACACACTTTTACAATAAATCCTTCAATTAGTCAACAAATGTCAGTGAGAGGGTTGCCACTGTTTTCTCTTGGTAAGATTCGGTATGTTTGGTTTGATATTCGGCAGAGCACAGCGGAGACCACTTGCAACATCAAGACGACATCGCTGCTTTGTTTTTATGACACTCGGCGAAGAAAATCCTGACTCGCATAAATATGTCGTTGAAAATGGGACAATGACACGCGATGCTAATTTGGCTATTTCAGGATACACTGCAAGACAGTTTACCCAAAAGTCACCCAGTCGTAATATTTTGTAATCATATTTTAGCTTTGAATCACACTTCAAATCTATGGCTTCTTCTTGAAGTTGTGCTGGCAGTGCTTCAATGTCAATGGCAAACTGATTTCTTGTTAACATCCAGGACCATTCATCTTACGAGATATCGGGAAAGTAGGAATTGAATTCTTGTGCCAGGGAATCCAAATGTGACTGAATTTGCACCTTAAGTTTATTACGATCACGTTCATTTTCCGGCAAAATTTCATTAAGGCGGTGAAAGGATGAGAAGTTGTTCAACTGAAGCCGGCGTTTCCATAATTGTATTTTTTCAGGAAAGCTCTGATGGCATCATAAGCAAGCATAATATTGGAGTTTTTGCCTTGGAGCTTTAAGTTCAAACTGTTCAAAGCTTCAAAAACATTGCAAAGATATGCCTATGAGGCGATAAAATTGGCATCCGTAAACACTTCATACAGATCGTTCTTACCTTCACCAAGAAGAAAAATTTTAACTTTCAGACTTTAATTCGAACAGCCGAGCCAACATGTTCCTTTTTGATAGCCAGCGAATCTCTGTGTGGAAAAGGAAAGTTTTGTGATCGGCTTGAAGGTCAACACAAAGGCTTCAAACAATCTTGTCTGTAAAAAACTTGTCATCACAGAGTTCACAATGCTTATAGCGACTTTTAGAGTGTTATTAAAATCCTGGCGCAAGGTTTTGGCCGCCAAAGCCTGCCTGTGAATTATACAGTGGGTTCCCATGATGTTTGGATTTTTATCTTTGGCCAATTTGAGAAACCCAAAACGTGACCCGATCATAGCAGGTGCACCATCCGTACATACACCCACTACATTTTCCCAGGAAAGTCCATGTTCTTCGAAAAAACTATCGATGGCAGAAAACACATCACAAGCTTTCGTAGTTGTTTTCAAACATTGGGAGAACAACATTTCTTCTCTTAAAATTCCACTGTCGACAAATCGATAAATACAATCAGTTGACAACAATGGGCCACATCGGTTGTTTCATTACACTGAATTGAAAACACTGGAGATGCTTTCACCTTCTCCAAAATTTGCATTTTAATGTCTTCAGACAGTTCTTGAAGTCTGCACTTCACTGTGTTATCGGAAAGAGAAATTTTAGACAATTTCTGCCGACTCCCTTCACCCAAAACTATATTTGCAGCTAATAACATACACGTCCTTACTAATGTTTCCCCAATTGTGTGTGCTTTTTTGTCTTTGGTAATCAGAAGAGCTAGTTCATATGATGCTTCCACTGCTTTCTCATTTTCTTGGTTAAAAGTACCCGATGAATCTAATTTCATACGTTTTAGTGAGCTGAATTTAGTTGCAAAAATTCTGTGGGTTTGTCTTTTAAGCCTGAATGATTCGTGTTTAAATGTCTCTCCAAACGCACGGGCCTCATCGCATCGTTACTCAGAACACAGTGGCAGATTACGCATTGAGACTGTTGTATTCCGTTCCGTTCAACGACTGTGAAGCCATATTTAATGTAGTCATCATTGTACAGTCTCTTCTTGGACATCGTTTTCAATTTTTTTTAAAAGTCACAATATTAAATAACACAATTCACACAGTCGCACTGTTACAACGAAGCATACACAAACTCGAAGGGCCTGGCCACTGATGGTCTATCGGCGATGTGTTGTCATGGCTATTACTGCGTCATCTCTGATGGGACAGTTATACCATACAGCTCTCGCCTATTTGACTGCAAGGGAAGAATAAGAATGTGTAGGGGTGGGAACAGAGCACTCAAGGACGATCTACCCACAAAACGAGTCTATATGTCGCAGGGTGCGGGGAAAGGAGGAACTTCCACTTCATTTGTTGCTTCTGAAACTCCGATATTCTTTGTTCTTCAGAGTTAATGTCGACTCCTGACTATAGTAACTTATTGCCAGTTAAGATGTTTGGTGAGAAAATGTCACTGTTTCATTAATTGCTGTGGTTAAACATTAATTAGTTGTAGCCCAAAATACCAGTAGGCCTACATAGAATTTCACGCTAGCCGTGAAAGCCTAACATGTTATATTAAATAAATTTATTATAATTTAGTCTACTATTATTGCCTTATTTCCTGTTGTTCTCGCTACTAAATCAATTTAATATAATACCGACATCTATACGATTACCTCCTTCATGTAATATATTTTGTTTATGAGAAAAACCTTGTACAGTAAGTAACAATAATACTGGAAAATGAAAGCAACTACTACATCGTTGATGAGTTGAAACATATCGCGTATGGTCATAGTTTACTTTCACGCAAGTAGGTCCATAAAGTGTGCAATTAAACATGCGTTGAGTGCTCTTGTTCCCGCACCTGCTCTCAGGCTACATTTTGCTCCTCACAACACAGCAAATTCCTTATTTCACCTCCAAACTCGCGGCTCCGCAGAGGTTTGTGCCGACAGTTGGCAACTACCAGTGCTTTTGAACGATTGACTTGGCAGGACAATGGAGAGATTTGAAAAATATTTATTATACAAAATTGTAATATTCGAGTTAAAATCAGTTCACGCCCCCCTTGGGGGGCGCGCCCCCCAGGTTGGGAACCCCTGCTTTAGAAACAGCCCTAACATAATACAGAGTTAAGGTGGATAAGCTGTGGCTTGTGGTTGTTTGGGTTTAAATTATCTGATAAACTCAACCACAATACTTACATGCTTACCGGGAATAAAATCAATTAGGTTATTTATTTGAAGACATACAGAAGATATATTTACATTGTTGTTATACTTTAATCTTGGATAGTAAGTATCGATGTTCCCTCTCATGATGAAATTCTCTCTCGCCATTTAGAGACGCTATTATCACCAGATGTATGTTAAATTTTAAATACTATTTTCAGAAATTCTGTGAACAGGGAAGGTCACATAACACTACAACACTGTGGAAAATCATTGTTGCTTTATGTAATTGTATTACTTTTTGCTGAATGAATAAAAGGAATTTTATTTTTAAAATGAAAATACTGTCATTCTCAACCAAGGAATTGTAAATCGTAGCTTGTATGCTTAAACCCTGTACTTTTGTAGATTGTAACAAAAAATTATAACATGTCAGTTTTCCTTGAGTGAATAAATATAAGAAAATAAAACTAACCGTTTATATTGAGCGCAGTATAAATCAAACCAGAATATCTTGAAAAGGTCTGTTTTTTTTGCTGCGATTATAGTTTTATTTTAAATGATGTATCCCAGTCAGCACTTTGCTGAGTAGTCGAGGAGAGCTTCACAGGTGTTCGCTCTCTCGCTTCACTGTGACATATGCTGCTCGCATTTACATCATGCCAACCCGGCTGCACTGGGCTAGCCTCAACGGGCACCCAGCTGAGCACCTCTGTGATAGAAGAAAACATGCCAAGTTTAAAGTATATTTGTTTTCTAAAGCAATTGACATTTACGAAAATGTTTAAGCGTTATTTATGCACAGTGGCAGGGTTTGCTTGTTGACAAATCTGTCTCCATTTACACTAATCCAAGGCATCTTCTCGGGTGGCATTCACATTTACCATGTCCTCCTTGATGCGAACCAGTCACCACTTTTTTCGGTTAACCACATGATTGCCAACCTTCAGGCTCCAGACACATGGCTATCCTCGTTACAGAGCTCTCTCTGCTGCGAACAACACGTCCATACCATCTAAGTTTACCTTGCCGTAGTTTCTCTACAATTGGTGTAACTCTAGTTGCCGCCAGGCATCATCGTTCTTTGCGTGGTTGAATCATGTTACAGTAAGTCAAGGCTCCATCAGAGAATTCTCATTTCCATAGCATATAGATCCTGTTCATGCTTTCCTGCTGCCGGCCAGCACTCCAATCCGTAGAGGTAAAGGGACATCTGATGGTCACCAGAAACCTGGTACCATTTCATCCAGACGGCGTTGACTTGGGTGCGGACATCTGGAAGGCTATCACCTTTGCTGCATATGAGGGAGCCGAGGTATTTGAACTGCTCCACTTTCTCCAACTCTTCTTGAATGATGCTGATGGTACCATCAGTATGTGTGCCACACGTAATAGTGTCCATGCTAAGGACAATCCCTGATGTACTCCAAAACTGATAGCGAAGGGAGGCACTGCTGCACATCAGACCGTACTGGAAACGTTGTGGTACAGTAGCTGGATGGAGGTGCTTTTAGAGATGTGGTGAGTCGTATAAATAAAGCCAAAGGAGCTTTTGCACAGTTACGACCAATATGGAGTTCCCCTCACATTCGTATAAAAACGAAGCTAAGGATATTCAATTCAAATGTTAAATCTGTGTTACTGTATGGAAGTGAGACCCGGAAAGTGACCAAAGACATTACCACAAGGTTACAGACTTTTATAATTCGGTGTTTGAGGTACATTATGAGAATATGGTAGCCAAAGACCATCTCAAACAAAGACCTCTGGGAGGCCACAAGTCAAAGTCCCATACAGGAAGAGATAATCAGAAGAAAATGGAGATGGATTGGGCACACTCTGAGAAGACCACAAGAAAGTATTACAAGGCAGGCATTGAGTTGGAATCCACAAGGCAGTCGCAGGCAAGGCAGGCCAAAGATTACCTGGAAGAGAACCACAGACAGGGAGATTGCTGGAGTTAACAAGACATGGAGGGAGGTGAAAGCACTGGCGGCAGATAGTACAAGATGGAGAAATTTCGTCGAGGCCCTATGTTCCACCTGGAATTAAAGGAAATAAGTCAAGTAACTTTTTATATTATTATTTTTTTGCTAGTTGTTTTACGTCGCACCGACACAGATAGGTCTTCGGCGACGATGGTACAGGAAAGGCCTAGGAGTGGGAAGGAAGTGGCCGTGGCCTTAATTAAGGTACAGCCCCAGCATTTGCCTGGCGTGAAAATGGGAAACCATGGAAAACCCTTTTCAGGGCTGCCGACAGTGGGGTTCAAAACCACTTTTTATATTAGTGTATTTATCAACTTAATGTACTGTTGTAAGATTATGTGCCATGGTGGAATATGTATCATAGCTGGTGAATATATCTGATTAGAAAATGGTGTTGCTCTCAAGCTACATTGGGGTTAAGTATAAACAAATTATTCTAACCTAACTTTTACCAACCGGACTGTAATTCCATTTTTCACTTGTTTTATGCCAATAGCCAAGATGAAACCGACACAAATAAGGAATGCAAAGGACGTTCGATAGTTTTGAACAGTTAACAGATGGAATGAATTCTAAAATAGATGAAATGTCAGATTTTGAGGACCCAAAAGGTGAAACAGCTGTATTCCGTCAAGCATAGTTGTGGCTCTCACAAATGAGCTTCTTGAACACAAAAACTTCAAAGTTTACTTTGATAACTGGTTTTCTTCTCTTCAACTTGCCATATCACTGAAAGAAAGGGGATTATTAGGTGTGGGCACAATACGTAATGACAGGATGGGCAAGTGTCCCCTGATGTCTGAAGCTGAATTGAAACGCTCTGGAAGAGGCAGCTACGACTGGCGTGTGGAAAAGGACAGTAATGTGGCACTTATAAGAGGGTATGGCGGAAAAGCAGTGAATTTTGTATCAACTTATGCTGCAATTGATCCAGTAGGGAAATGTAAGAGGTGGAATGCATTACAAAAAGTAACCATGGAAATAGATTGCCCCAGTGTTACAAAAGAATGTAACTTCTTCATGAGAGGGTAGATTTGGCTGGTATGCTTCAGGAATTGTCCAGAATTGATTTGAGATCAGTGAAGTGGTACACTAGAATTATATACTGGTGTATTAGTGTTGCCATTGTGAATGGATGGTTGTTGTACCACAGACATCAGGCTCAACGACATAAAAAATATCAATATTCGCTGGTAAAATTCCAGGCAAATATTGCAAGTGCGCTTACGAGATCAGGGCAAGGGAGAGGTACAAAATGTTGCTCCAGTGAAGCATTCAAAGAACTCACTAAAAGGCGAACATTTATAGTCCGCCCAAATGATGACATTCGGTACGATGGGTATGAACACTGGCCGGAATACTCTGGTAAAGGTAGTTGCAAATTTTGCCCAGGTGGATTCACTCAAGTAGTATGTGCAAAATGTAATGTAAACTTGTGCCTAACTGCAGCAAAAAGTTGCTTCACTCTGTTCCATACAAAGTAGGCCTTACTTGTGTACTGTATTTGTTACTGGAATGATAGTGCTTGTATAGGAAAGTTGTTAAAGTAATGTGACATTTTTCCCATTATCCAGTGTTCTAAAACATGTTATTATGATATTTTAATGTTTCTTGTACTGTGTAATGTCTTAATTATGATATTGTAATACTTCTAGTACTGGGTAATGTCTTAATAAAATATTTAAATTTTCAGTTTATTTTGTCTTCAAATTACCACTGAGCCCCAATGTAGCTCTGAAGCAACATGTTCAAAAATCCAAGTCTAGGAGGAAATTTTTTTGAAAATTGCAAAAATGCATTTGAATGTGACCTATTAGTATAGAACAGAATTATTTTTACTCTTGGGGTTCAAAGGGTACACAAGTTTTCATTATTTGTGTTGTTTTGGTGTTTCAAAATATTTGCATGGTTGGTGTTAAATGATGACAACCTTATTCATCTGAAAGGGACTGCGCCGCCAAGGTGGTAAATGTGTACTCAGTTAACCCAAAAGGATGCGGATTTGATTCCCCGTGAGGGAGTTGAACAATTTAAGAAAACCGAGCTCGATAGCTGCAGTCGCTTAAGTGCGGCCAGTATCCAGTATTCGGGAGATAGTGGGTTCGAACCCCACTGTCGGCAGCCCTGAAGATGGTTTTCCGTGGTTTTCCATTTTCACACCAGGCTGTACCTTAATTAAGGCCATGGCCGCTTCCTTCCCACTCCTAGCCCCTTTCCTGTCCCATTGTCGTAATAAGACCTATCTGTGTCGATGCAACGTAAAGCAACTTTTAAAAAAAATTAAGAAACGTGATTTCCACTTCCGGAGTGGTAGATGGCTCTGAGGTTCACTAAGCCTGTATCAAACGTGAGTACCAGAGTGCCAGATTAATTCCTGGGAGCAAAGGCGGCTGGGCACAAGGCTCACCACTAGTGATTGAAAAAATGCACTAGCACCGTGCTTTGGCACCAGTGCTAGTGGCGGCATGGAAGGAATGGAAGGAACGCTGCCAACTTTTTCAAACAACATGATACCAGTGGCACTATAATCACATGAACAGAGTGGATATTTACAATCCTTATTTTATATTAATAAAAAAAATCCATTCTACAAATGATAGCTGCAGAAAAATATTTAGGTTGTCCAGCATGAACACAGAGTTAAGCGCGAATGGTTGTCTGTGATGATGGTATATAGAGAATTTTTGTAGTGCTCCTCTTGGATTATAGGTGAAGGTTTCGCGAGTTTTGTGACATTCTTCATGAATATAACGTGTGTTATACGTCATTACAAATATTTTGCCTCGTTTGTCGTTGATGTATGTACATTGTACACTCAGTATGCAAGTGAAACTATACAACTTCAACGATGGTAAAATACCAGTAACATTTTGCTCATTAGTTTAGATTAGGCTTTTTAAGTAAAAAACAAATAGTCCCAGTTTATTTTTGTGAAAACCACGACTGTACTATCACGAAGTGTCACTGGATGAAACTGTAAGTACATTGTTTAAAATCTGCTATAGATTAAGTTAGTGTGGTTGAAAATATTCTTGAAAGATCTTTCTCAGGCAGACCTTTCCAGAAAAAATGCAACCTTATAAAATGGTAATGTTGACTTTAGAGAGTGTAGTGGGGCCACGATTGTTTATATTTTTAAAAAAATGCTTGCAGCTGGAGTAATGAATATGTTCACCGCACGCCACTGGAAGCTACATTTTCCCCATGTCACGTTCTTTCGTGTAGTGTAGAGATAAATGTTCTCGTGTATTCCTATAAAGAGTGTGCTGTATTGTATTTACTTTTAGCTTTATGTGATGGCTGGTAAACTTAAAGCTAGTCCCATGTGGAGATATTTAATAATTAAGATCTCCTCTAGGTTAGGAAATGGAACAATATTGATGCACATTATAATGCTGTTATTAGTGAAACATGACCATACAACATAGCCCTGTACTTGTCCACATGCGCTAAATTAACTATGCAATAGGACATTCCGAGTCCGGTGTCGAAGGTGGCACTGGCACGGTGTGAACCGGTGCCAGTAAAGGTACGAAATTTTGCATCACTAATCACCACTCTACTACTTAATGCCGAGGTTATGGAAAGTGGATGTCTTTACCTTCCACTCCTCCAAGGGCCAACATGGTCTGTGCTTATTGGGTCTGTTAAAATGCTCATAATGAAAACGAAAATCCACAGCCTGTTTCCAGTCATTTGACCG